>NC_056737.1:803359775-803507275 GCF_019279795.1 Protopterus annectens | reverse complement strand
TCTCCAACTAAGCATCTGTCTATATACTCCATAAACCTACAAAGTCTAACTAACAAAATCACAGACCTACATGCCTGGATAACACACCACTCTCCCCCCATCTTAACTCTCTCAGAAACCTGGCTTAAACATCACATCACAAACTCTGAATTTCTACCTCCTGGTTATAACATATTCTGGCAAGACAGACTCTTCAAAAAAGGGGGAGGTGTTGCTATCATGTACTTAGATCAGCTTAACCTCTCCCTCTTATCTTTACCCCTCCTTGATTTATCACCTGCTGAACTGATCTTTCTCACCTGCCACCTCGACCCACACAAACAATTTGCAATAGCATCTGTCTATATACCTCCTGGTAATAATATTCCAGTTCTTGAATCTATTTTATCCTGGATCTCCCAACATCTATCTTATGAGACAGTATTACTAGGTGATGTCAATATTGATTAAAATAGACTCTCCCCCCCTCTCCCCTAGCCTTAGTATAAATCTTTTTGGTTTCTATCAACTTATTTCTCCTCCCATCCGCATCAATAAAAACTCCAGCGCTATTCTTGATTGGATCTTAACTTCCAACCTTAAAGAGTACTATAATCCCATCACTTTATCAGACTCCTTACGTGATCACCTCCCTATCTCAATACTAAGAGTACCTTCTCACACTTCTAAAACCCATCTTTATAGGGACTGCCGTAACCTGTCTAATTTTAACACAGAAAACTTCAACTACCAACTCTCTCTTGTTAACTGGTCTTACCTGTTCAACCTTCCTCTAAATCATGCTGTTCTTGAATTTAACATTACTTTCCTAAGCATACTAAACACCCTTGCACCCATGAGGAAAAGTAGGATCAAATCTAACCCCATACCCTGGCTCTCTAAAGATACCCTTTCCACCATAAAACTTACACTACCCAGAAACAACAGACACAGTTAAAAGCTGCTTCTTTCCTTTTTAAATTCAAAGAACTAAGAAACCTTACCAAAAAACTTATAAAACAAGACAAGAATAAATTGTGTCAAGAAGCTCAATCTACCCACGCTTCTAATCCAAAAACATTTTGGTACACCATTAACAATATTCTCCATCCAGGGAAACCTTATACCCCCAACCCCTTCCCTAATAAAACACCTCTCGAAATGGCTACCCTACTAACTAATTACTTCATTGACTCTGTCCATAAACTAATCCCTCCATACACTAACCAGTCACAACCCCTCACCTCCACCTCCACCTGCCTCCACTCAGCCTTTTCCCTGAAACCTGTTTCCACTGCTTATATGAAATCCTTTTTGCAGAAACTTAAACCTTGTTCTCCTTCCTTCAACAAGCTACCCCCCCCCCAGTTTCTCAAACTTGCAGCCAGTACTATTGCATATTCCATTTCAATCCGAATTAACTGCTCCATCAAATAATCCTCTGTCCCAGAAATTTGGAAATCCTTTTACACTATTCCACTTCATAAATTTCTGACATATAGCCATCCTCTCCCCTCTCTCATAAATTCTAGAGAAATGCATTCACAGACAATTTCTTAAATACCTACTCCAGGAAAGCCTCCTCTCACCCTCTCAACATGGATTTAGCCCCGACCACAGTACATCAACAGCCCTTCTATCCTTCACCCAGTCTATAGCAGAGGCAAGAGATAACAATAAACTGGTGCCACGCCTATTCCTCGACCTCTCCAAGGCATATGACACCATCTCCCACCCTAAGCTTCTTACTAAACTAACTGAACTCAGTCTATCTGCTTCCTCTATTCTCTGGTTTTCTAGTTATCTCAGTAACAGACAGCAATCTGTTAGATGGCAAACCTCCTGCTGTCCTTTCTTACCTATCCAAACTGGTGTACCCCAAGGATCCATTCTAGGCCCCCTCCTCTTCGATATTTTTACTAACAATCTACGCTCCACCTGCTGCACCTCATCTCTGATCCAGTATGCCGATGATCCTACTCTTACTATCCTTTCTGATAACCCTACCAACCTTGTCTCTCTCGCACAGACTGCTTTCAACACCACTGGACACTGGTTAACAAATAACCAACTCATCCTTAACCCAAAGAAAACTAAACTTCTTCTTTTCCTTCCAAAATCTATGTCTAACCTAAAAACTTCTTTCAGTCTCTCTTCACTAGACAACACCGTCATCCATGCTGACTCCCATACCAAATTTCTACGAGTTACAATTGACAAGCAACTGAAATTTGACCTTCATATCCAGCAATTTGTCAAAAAGACTAATCAAAAACTCTGTCTTTTATATAGAAACAAAAAATTCTTATCCATTACCTCAAGGACTTCACAAGCTCAAGCTTGCCTCCTCCCCTGTCTACTTTATGCTTCCCCTATACTTATCAACCTCCAAACAAATCTTTTAACCAAACTTGAACAAATGTACAACCAGATAGCCAGATTTGCCTGTAACTATCATTACAAATCCCATCACTGCCTTGCCCTTAAACAACTACCATGGCTTGAATTCCCTAAACTACTCCAACTTTCCCAG
The DNA here is from genome assembly GCF_019279795.1 of Protopterus annectens. NCBI lineage: Eukaryota > Metazoa > Chordata > Ceratodontiformes > Protopteridae > Protopterus > Protopterus annectens. The sequence goes on along the minus strand of NC_056737.1, from coordinate 803,504,763 downwards.
CTACAGATGACACATTCTCTACTCTACAAACCTGCAGACTGTCCCCCCCTGTCTACCCTCCTATCCCCATACAAACCTTCACAATCTCTTCACAGCACTGACCCACAGCTACTTGACATCTACTGGCCTACAATAGGCAGATTACTCTATATATGCTCTATATCTCAAACTTGGAACAAACTCCCTAGCAGTATATGTTCTATCCAGTCTTCTATTCATTTCAAAAGAGAACTTAAACTCTACCTTGCAAACTCTCCCTCCTGAACCTGTCATCACCCAACTTACCCAAGTGTTAAACTATAACAGTTCTCTTCTCTTACCCCAATATAATTTCCACAAACACCAGCATCGTGATACCTTAGCTGTGCTGCTAAGCATTACCTATCTAAATCTCATCTTGTGTCTTTCCTTTGCTAATAAACTCCCTACCCCCTTCTCATAACTGCTTCTTTCCATACCTCTCAACCTCTTAGAGGAAAAAAATCTAGACAGAGCCTAAAATGATGGGGAGAAAAATAGGGACAGATTTTAAATATTGCTCTTACAAACTTAGAAAGTTGATAGAATAATACGTTTTACATTAGCAAGAATTTTCTGAAGGATGTGGAGTTTTAAACTTAAATGTTTGTCATTATTTAATTACTTCAATCCTAAGCTCTTTGCCAGAAAAGTACAGATTTTGGGAGGAACACACCAAAAATATGATGCACAAATCTGGACATTCTGCAAAAATCTGTACAGTTGAGAGGTATGAGTTCTTTCTCCTCTCTAGACTCTCCTAAACTGTACTTTACACCCCGCTATTTCTACCCCTCTATTTAATATTTCCTCTTCCTCTCTACCAACTTGCTTTTTTTCTTTTTTAATGCTTTAATGACTATTTTTCTGCTGACCTATTTTAACATTGTAATTTATAATTTTAGGCATTGTTTTTGATGAAGTTTTATGCTTTGTTAATATTCCATTTTTAATGCATATTTGTTGTTTTTGTACTCATATTCTCGGATTTGGTATGAATGTATGTAATTATGTAACCAAACTTCACATTGCTGCTTATTGTATACTTTATTTATTTCTTTTTGTGGAGCTTTTCTCCTCAGGTCTCCAGTGAAAATGGGCTGCTGGCTCAGCTGCACTAACCCGGTTAACAAAAGACAAATAAATAAACATATTCCTCTTTTGCTCTTTGGATTGTTTTTCCTCCTGGGACTTTTCAGTTCTGAGGTAGGTATGTCCTTATGTCTCCTTTATGCCATACACCATGAGTGGGGTGCATACATGTGACGTACAACGCTATACTAGTAATCCTAAGGCTTTCATATACTGCCGGACGTTGGGCTACCCTTGGCAGGGAATCCCTTGAGTAAGGAATACTGCAACAATGATTGAATGACATGTACTGTTATGGTAAGATTTTACACAACCACAATTTCCTTGTATTACACATGTTACTGTTGTGCTCCCTTAACAAAAGCCCATTCTAGTCTATCCAAGTTAAAAAAAAGCTTACTGAACTACCTTCTAATCCATCCAGATAGTTTTTCACCCTTACTAGCAAATTATGGGGTCTATATTAGATCAGCGAAAGCTTAAACAAGCAAACGCTGATTGATCAACCTTATTTTAGCGAAAGTTAAAAATATCGAAGCAACAGAAACTCAATTTTTTTCCTAGGAAAGACTTTGGTTGTCCGTTTCTGCTACTTCGGTATTTTCAGAGCTGTGGTGGAAAGTTACGGGTCAGATTCAGGTAAGTGTGCGATTGTGTGGATGTGAGTGTTAGGGTGGGTTAGGTGAGTTAGGGTTAGGGCTCGGGTTAAGTATGTGTGCGATTGTGTGGACATGGGGGTTAGGGCGGATTTAGGTGAGGTAGGGTTAGGGAGTGGGTGAGGTGAGTGTGCGATAGTGACGGACCTTAGGGTTAGGGTTTGGATTAAGGTAAGTGGATAGTTAGTGGTGTGTGCATAGTTTAGTGTAGGGTTAGGTGTCAGAGTTTAGGTGTATGTGTGTGGATTTCTGTTTGTTTGGTGTACTTGTGTTGTATGTATGTGTTTTGGATCAGCGATTTTTTTCCCTAGGAAAAAAATCGCTGATCTGACAGTTCGAGATTGTAAGCTTTCGCTTATATAAGGTTGATCAATCAGCATTTGCTTTTTTAAGTGTTCGCTGATCTAATATAGACCCAAATTATGGTACACCTCCATTACAAAACATCAGTTTTACATTAGGCTAAAACACCTAATACAGCTTGCTTATCATCATCATCAGCCCCCTTTTTTCCCATTTTCTATATGGGATCAGGGTATCAAGTTAACAGTCAGCATTTGTCAATTCACTGTCACAGTGTCACACTCCTGTCTTCTTCAGTACTTATGCCTGACTGTCGCAGATCTTCTTTCACGCAATCAATCCACCTCTTTGATGGAAATTCTCAATACCTCTTACCTTCTTCCTGTCTGTCCCAAGTATTCCTCACCAGATTGTCTTCTGCTTTTCTGCACGTGTCCATACCACTGTAATCTGTTCTCTTTGATCTTTTCTTCAGTTGGAGCTACTTTGGCTGCTGCTCTTATGTCCTCATTTCTTCATCTGTCCCACAGTGTGCATTCTACCAACCTTGTCAGGCACTTCATTTCCATCACCTCTAGCTTCATTGTCTGCTCTGCCTTTACTGCCGAGGTTTCTGCACCACACAGTAGTACTAGTAGCTCCACTGTCTTGTACAGCTTATTTTTCAGCTTCTTTGCCATTCTTCTGTCATAGACTACACCTGAGACTCTGTGCCAGTTAGCCGTAGCCTCTCTGATACTAGCTTTGACCTCTTCAATCAGACTTCCCTTCTCCTCAACCACCCCTCCCAGATACTTGAAGCTATTTACCTGGTTCACTACCTTCCCTTCTATCTCAATTCTCAGCTTCTTCTGATTTCCCCAATTTGCTGCCATTCCCACTGTCTTATCTGTGCTTAGTTTCATCCTATGTGCCTTCAGTTTTGCATTCCATTCCCCTGTCCTTTGCCAAAGTTCTTGCTCAGAGTCTGCCTGTAATGCCGCATCATCTGCATACAGAAACTTTGTTGCTTTGCCCCCTCCAACCTGTTTGCTAAAGTAGGCCATCACCAGTATGAACAGCAGTGGGCTCAGAGCTGAACTCTGGTGTACACCCACTTCCACTGGGAACCCCTCTGTGAGGCCAAACACCATTCATACTTGAGTCATTGGATCCTTGTACCAATGTTTCTGGGACTTTGAACCACGGCAGTACTACCCAGATCACCTTTCTTGGGACCTTGTCATATGCTTTCTCCAAGTCTAGGAATGGCCATTTGGGCTCTTTCCTCATCTATAGCTTCTTGTCAACTATTAAGTCCAAAAAAAGTGCCTGGACACGCTGTTAAATGATCCACGAAGGTTTATTACAAAATTATAACTGAACCACGCTGCACCTAGTTTCCAAGCTGCCAGACCATAAACGCTCTTACATACAACTCAATTCCTGCGTTTTCGTCACTGAAGACTTCATCAGACATGTCTTCAGTGACGAAAACGCAGGAATTGAGTTGTATGTAAGAGCGTTTATGGTCTGGCAGCTTGGAAACTAGGTGCAGCGTGGTTCAGTTATAATTTTGTAATAAACCTTCGTGGATCATTTAACAGCGTGTCCAGGCACTTTTTTTGGACTTAACAGTGTTTTCGGGTGCTGTGTCCGTTTTTCACAGTTTGTTCTTGTCAACTATCTTTCTCACTGCAAACATCAGCTCAATTATGCTGCACCCTGATCAGAATCCAAATTGCTCATCTCCCATCTTACATTCTACTAGTCTGCATATCCTTTCATCAATCACCCTCTCCAGAACTTTTATGCAGTGTGATAGGAGTTTGATGCCTCTGTACTGCCCAAAGTTGTGGATGTCCCCTTTGTTCTTGTACATTGGCATGAGTATGCTTATTCTCCAGTCATCTGGTATATGCCTTTCTCTCCACACTGCTATGAGTACCCACAGGAGCCATTTCTCCCCTATCTCACCCAGCATCTTTATCATATCTACTGTGACCTCATCGGAGCCTGCTGCTTTCCCTGATTTCATTTTCCTTAGTGCTGTTCTTACTTCTTCTAGGATAGGTTCCTGTTCTTCTGTCATTGTAGACTGTTTCTAGGGCAGTACAGCTTTTGTGGGGTTTTCTTCATTCAGAAGCTGCTGGAAATACTTCTTCCATCTGCATTTGATGTCCTGTGGACTTCTGAGCAGGTTGTTGCGGGCATCTCTTATGAAGGGTGTCTGACTATCTCTTTTATCTTTCTGTCTTTGCCTTACAACCTGATATAGTTTCTTTGTGCCACCTACTGAGTCACTTTCCAGAAGTTGGTAGAGTGCCTCCGATGCCCTATTCTTTGCTACTCCAACTCCTTTCTTAGCTTCTTTCTTAGCCAACCAGTATTCCTTCCTAGCCTGGTTGGTCTTTTCTATCTCCCATTTTTCCTGCACTCCTTCTTTCTTTTGATGACTTCCTGAACTTCTGCATTCCATGACGAGCTTTTCTTATGTACCTTATTTCCATACCTGGCTCGGCCACATATCTGTTCTGTAGTCCTAACACATCCTGTTTTGAGGCGCTGCCATTCTTCTTCAACTCCACCTATTTCCTCTTCTTCATGGGGTGCTAGAGCCATGAGTAATTCCTTGAACTGTTGTACTTTCTCTCGAGTCAACATCCAGGTCTTCAGTCTGGTCTCTGTTGACCTTAGAACCTTCTCTGATCACTGCTTGCAGCTGATTGTGGCAACCAATGGTTTATGCTGTGGGCTGACTGTTTCACTGGGGATGGCTTTGCAATCATGGGTTCTACCTCACTGCCTTTTCCTTACTAGGAGGAAGTCTACCAGAGTTGATGACTTTGCAATCATGGATTCTACCTCACTGCCTTTTCCTTACTAGGAAGAAGTCTACCTGAGTTGATGACTTTGCAATCATGGATACTACCCCAGTGCCATTTCCTTACTAGGAAGAAGTCTACCTGAGTTGATGACTTTGCAATCATGGATTCTACCTCACTGCCTTTTCCTTACTAGGAAGAAGTCTACCTGAGTTGATGACTTTGCAATCATGGATACTACCCCAGTGCCTTTTCCTTACTAGGAAGAAGTCTACCTGAGTTGATGACTTTGCAATCATGGATACTACCTCACTGCCTTTTCCTTACTAGGAAGAAGTCTACCTGAGTTGATGACTTTGCAATCATGGATACTACCCCAGTGCCTTTTCCTTACTAGGAGGAAGTCTACCTGAGTTGCATGTTGGTTATTCTTGTATGTGATCTTGTGATTGTCTCTCTTTCTGAACCATGTGTTGGCTACTATTAAGTTATTTTCCAGACAGAAGTCTAGAGTGGTCTCGCTTTCTTCATTCTTGTTGTACCACCCATGTAGATCCAGGCAGTCCTCATATCCTGTTATGTCTGTCCCGATATGTGCATTCAAGTCACCCTTATCAACACCACTTCATGTTGTCCTGCCTTATATAGTAGGTCCTGCAACTGCTGTCTAAATGCACTCTTTTTTCCTCACTGTCACAACCTTGCTATGGGGCATATGTTGAGATTATGAATACTGCCCTATCATTACACTGGAGTCTGATTGTCAAGAATCTGTCATTAATTCTGATAATATCCCTCACTGCCTTCTGAAGCCTCTCTCTCACCACAATTTCCACATGATTTCTAGCCTGTCCCCCTCCTGAGTAATATCCCAAGCCAAGTGGCTTTGCTGCACTGCCCTTCCATCTTGGATCTTGGATACATAGGATGCCCAACCTCCTCTTTATCATCATGTCATCCAAGCTGTGTCCTGTCAGTGAACCTACATTAAGTGTAGCAATTCTCAATTCATGTTTGGCAGGTTGATTGGTTTTACATCTGTCTTTTTGCTCAATGGTTTTACATCCATCTTTTTGCTCAACAGAGCTATCCCAGGTCACCCAGGCTGGGCAACTAGACACCGGCCAGCCAGTAGCTTATTGACCCAGGGCTGCTCTGCTTTATGGTGGACACATACTGGCCAGTAGGGGCACATACACCCCTCCCACCATTAGCATGGGTCCCTGGCATAGGTTGGAGTAGGTTCATGGGTTCATAAGTAGTTACTAGGCTATCTGCCCGAGGGCATTTATAAGCCTAGCCAGAGTGTGTCGGCTTTCGCCGCCCCATTGATTAATTAACTGAGCCTCTGTCAAGCAGAGCCAATGAAGTGATCCCAGGGGTGTATTTTCTATTACCCATCCACTCGTCAAGGCTTCCCTTGAAGAGTGTTAGTGAGGGGCTCTCTGTAATGTAGTTAGGAATTTTGTTCCAAAGCATGGGGAGTCTCTGTGACAGGAATCTATCCCTCCAGCATGTTCTATTTATTGTTGTGATGAGGTTTAGCTCACTAGAGCACGTGGCTCGCAGTGACTTGGATTTCTTTAGGTGAAGCATGTCCATCAATTCTGAATTGAACATGGCTTTGTAAGTCAGGCAGAGATCACCTCTGAGTAAGCGATATGTCACTGAGTACAGCCGGAGTTTTTTCAGTCAGGCTGCATAGGACATATGTTAGAGGCCAGTAATCCTCTTGGTGAGGTGCTTTTGTGGTCTTTCCAGCAGTTGGAAGTGTTTTGTGAGGTACATCCGAAATGGTGACTTGTACTCTATGATGGGTCTGATGAGTGACGAGTAGAGGGGCACTATAACCTCTTTATTTCTAGATGCGAACCCCTTAGTAATTAGATGGGCCACATAGAAGGATTTCCTAACTACTTTGGCAATATGATTGTCAAAGGAGAGATTACTATCTACCTGGGTCCCCAGTTCTCTTATTACCTCTTCTGTATTAAGGGAGCTGCCGCCTATGTGGTAATTTGTGGGTGTTTTGTTTTTCCCAAACAGTATGACTATGCATTTTTTGGCATTTAGCTCGAGGCTATGACTTTGACACCAGGTGTCTGTCTCAGTAAGACCTTTTTAAAGGATGTCCGTGTCAGCTGGAGAGTCAATTATGGCTCCCAGTTTGTAGTCATCGGCGAACTTGGTTAGCCATAGTCCTCCTGTGTTTGCCTGTACTTCTGAGAAATATATGCTGAACAGTAGGGGTCCCAGAACCGAGCCTTGCAGGGCACCACTTGCGACTGGTTTAGAGTCGGTCCTGGAGCCCGCTATTCTTACCGTGTGAGTTCTGTCTGTAAGCCAGTTGGCAACCCATCTTGTGACATAGGGGTTTATGTTCAGGCTGGTGAGTTTTTCTATAATACCCGAGTGAGGAATGGTGTTGAACGCCTTGGCAAGATCAAGGTAGGCTGTGTGAACCACCTCTCCCTCATCTATAGCTTTAGTGACTGTCTCGAAGTAATCAACCAGGTTTAGTAGAAATGATCTGCCCTTAACAAAGCCGAACTGGGTCGGGTCAAGTGTTTGGAGGTTCCAAAGTCTTTGTTAATGAGTTCCATGATGATGCGCTCCATAGCCTTGCAGACCAGGCTAGTCAGGCTTATGGGGCGATAGGTACCAGGGTCAGTTGTGGCCCCTCCTTTGTGGAGCAGAATAACCATTGCTGTGCACCATTCTATGCGCATGTAGCCTTTGGAGAGGCTGAGGTTGAACAACGTGTTTATGTGGGGGGTTAGTTTGGTCTGTAGTTCATGCAAAATGCAGCCTGGGACACCATCTGGCCCCATTGATGCTGTGTTTTTGGCTTTTGAAAGGGCTGTTTTCACCTGTGCTTCTGTGATTTCCGGGACACTCCACTTTTCCAGTATTGTTGTGGGCCCTTTTGAAGGTGAGAGGGAGGTGAAGTTTGCACTGAATCTATCTGCCAGGATATTGGCAATATCAGTAGGTTCAGTATATTTTGTGCTATTTTGCACTAGCTCAGAGCATATCTGCGAGTTGCCACTTATATTCTTGACATAGCTAAAGAAGGCTTTGTGGTTATCTTTCAAATCCTTGGCTATTTTTCTTTCGAAGTTAGCCTTGGATGATTTTATGAGGGGCCTTAGTTTCTTACTGATACTGATCAGGGATGCCTTTCCTTCTTGGGATTTGCTTTTTTTCTGAACTAGTTTCCTCCTTTTGTTGTATAACCTGTTTATGGCAGGGGTCCACCAGACTGGTTTCCTTCTCTTAGGGGAATGAGTCTTGGTTTTGCTAGAGATGGCATGATACATGCATCCTTGTAGGTGCTCATAGAGTGCAATTGTAAACGATTCTGCATCTTGGGCAGTGTTATCCTTTAGCGTGGGGGCTGTGAAACTTACCACCTCTGCCTTAAGTAAGGTGAAGTTTGCTTTAGAAAAGTTTTCACTGTGGTTTTCTTGGTTGGGGGATGGTGGTGGGGTGTGGACATCCAGGGTGATTAGTTTATGGTCTGATCTAACCAGTGACGGGTTGACCTCCGGTACGGAACACCTGTCACCCATGTTGGTGATGACAAGGTCCAATATGTTGTGGCCTCTGGTAGGGGAGTTTACCAGCTGATCCAGGGCATTTGAGTTGATAAATTCCAGGAAGCGCTGAGCCTGGGAGTTTGTACTCAAGTAGTTTTCCCAGTTAATGGTAGGGTAATTGAAATCACCCAATATCAGGGTGTTCAGTAGGACCATCATGTTTTCCAGTGTCTCCAGAAAGGCGGAGTGGTGGTCCTGGGTCATGGAGGGTGATCTGTAGCAGGCCACAATTTGCATTACAGATTTGCCCGATGTTAGCTGCACATGGATGATCTCAGAGGTATCATGCTGCACCACTAGCCTGGAGGTGTAGGTATCCTTGATGAATATGAATGCACCCCCTCCTTTTGTGTTTCGGTCCGTGTTCTGTGGCCGAAATGTGTGGTATGAGTTATAGCCCAGTAGTGCTGGAGTGCTCTCTGGAGCCTTGAACCAGGTTTCAGTTCTGCTCTCTGGAGCCTTGAACCAGGTTTCAGTTACTGCACAGATGTCAATGTTATCCATACTTAGGAGTGCTTGGAGCACATGCATTTTGAGATTTAAACTCCTGGCGTTGAGTAGCATAACCCTCATTTTTTTACTTGTGCTGTTTACGGAGGTGGGTTTGAATTTTGAGCCTTGTCTAAAAAAGGCACTATGGGGGCAGCAAGAGCCTTGGCCAGTATTCGAAAGCCAAGGGGTGACAGGTGCAAGCCGTCTCTTGCGAAGCAACATGGCTTGTCAAGCATGTCATCCCGGGCTGACAGACACTGGATCCCCTTTGAATGACACCAGAAGCTTAGCCAATTGTTGAAATTGATAATTTTTCCATTATACTGAGGTATCATTCTTGGTGAGGGCAGGATGCTACTCAGGGTCAGGGTCATACCCGCCTGAGCTACATGATCAGAGAGCTCTTCCATGTCTCTTTTCATGTAGTCCAGGGAGGTACGTCTCAGGTCATTCACACCAACATGAACAATGACAGAGTCATATTTGAACTTGTTCTGGAGTGACCTGAGTGCTTGTGTTATGTGGCGGATTCTGGCTCCCGACAGGCAGCTAACAGTAACCTTCTCCTTGTCCAGCCTAGTGAGTGGGGCATCAGTGTGCCTGCCTATTGAGTCACCTATTACTAGTGTGTTAGGTATGTTATTTCGCCTTAAGAGCTGTGATTGTGCGGCACATTGATTTTGTGTTTTATGTGTTGTCTGGTTTGTGACGGGAGGTGCAGGTTTTTTGGGTGTCTGCTTTGGAGGTCTCTGATGCTTTTGTAGGTTTTTATTTAGAGCCTCCGAGTATGATTTTGTGTATTTATGTGTATTTTTTGCTAGTGCTGGTTTAGTAGGTCTATGTGAGGCTGGAGATGTGGTGCAAGTGTTAACCTTCTCCTCATGACTGTCTGTTCTAGTCGTGGGTGAAGAGACCTTAGCCTCCAGTTTAGCTGTATAATTGCATCTCTCGCATATGTTAGTGTTTTGTGGTAGGAGGAGAGGGCTGTCTGTGTACATGAGGCAGTTGTAACATTGCCTCAGGATACCCAGATTCACCAGCTGAACTGGAGAGTACACCTGAAGTTGCCCTTTGGTCATGCTTGAATAGTAGGGTGAGCTGCTTAGTCACTTGGTTGGTGAGGGGTGGATAAAGAGCCTTGCCCTGCTGGGCAGTCAAGTGTTGGGTTATATTAGTGCTTGCTATTAGGTCTGAGCAAGTGCTGGACTGTAGGATGCTTTTTGAGTGCTTAGGTTGAGAGTTAGACTAGTTTCAAGTGAAAAACTGAAAAGGCGACTTAGTGGAGCCGGGAATAATTTAACCCTAGCTAACCAGTGTTGCCCGGCGCACAAAACCATGCAAACGCAGTTTCTAAACTACTAACTTCTGGGTTGGAACCACTCCTCCAGGAACAGATGGCTGCTCAAAGTTCCCCTCTCTCACAGGTGAACAGAGAAACTTCCCTCTATCCAAGTAAGGTATGGGTAACTCAGAAACTTGCAACACAGCCCTGAATTCAGCACTAGCCTGAAAACTGAACTATACTAGCTTAGAAAGGCGGGAAACAATAATTTTTTTTTTTTTGAAAAGATAAGGCAAAAACAGTAAAAAGTACACTTAAAACAGCTTTAAACGACTACAAGCTATGAGAAAAGGCTATTGCACTTTAGTGTGTAGCCTACAACAGTTAAACAATTTATTTAAACAAAAAACAACTTTTTAAAAGTTCAGGCAGTCAAATAAGTACAATATGTGAAAAAAACAAGCTTTTAAATCACAATAAGTGCTGGAAAATCAGCGTTTAGGTGGAAAACAGTTAAGTACAGCAAGAAAATACAGAAAACTGATACTCAATCACTCCAAAGTCTCTCTTTTAAGCTAGAACGCTTGTATCATTTTAAGGCTTTCTAGTGTTTTCCAGTAGGTTAGTTACAGGAAAGATGGGAATTATCACCGGTAACTACCCATGCCCATTTTGGCAATATTAGTCAACATGACTGAATCACTTAGAGACATAATTTACACCATCAAGTGACTAGTCCTGCCACAGCACACAGTCTATGATCCATTTTCTCCTATCTTGAGGATACTATGCACCACAGTAGATGCCCAAAGTGGTTCATCTGTACAACTCTTCCCCCTCTAGGGCACCATGTAGAGTCTGTGCTGCTGGCCACAGCTCCATTCACTGGTGAGTTTGAGATGGAAACACTTTTTTTTTTTGTTTGGAGGTGGGAGGACCCCCACAGAGACTCAGGGAGAACATGCAAACTCCAAACAGGTTTTAACAGGTATTAGTCAGACATCAGGATCAAACCTTGTACCTTGTGCATGGGAGGTAATGACCTTAACCATTTTATCAACTGGTCTCTTAATACAACTTGCTTAGCCCTTACCAAAATGGACCAGAAAATAATCTTTTCTACTTTATCTAGCTCTTTTAAAACTAAGAGTTGCTGAAGCTATTGCTCCAATCCAGGTCCATCATTCATTTATTTATTTATTTATTTATTTATTTATTTCATCATTTGTTAACCAGGTGAATCCAACTGAGTTTGCAAACAAACCCATTGTCAGTGGAGACCCAAGGGGAAAGAGCCCCAGCAAACATAAGCAAAGATAAACATACAAGACAAAAACTATGAAAAACAACACTGCAAATACGAAATTAATTATAAAGAGAAAAACAAAAGAAAACAAATTATGAACATTAAGGGTTGCACTGATAGTAGTGGACTAAAATTTACTACATATGAGAGTAAAAACAAAAAGATAATCGTTTCAAAAAAGGACAATGTCTAGACATTGATAGGAAGTAGGGGGGAGATCATTTGGAGATTGGGAGGGGGCTATAGTAGGGCTATAGTAGTAGAGCTGTGGGTTTAGGAGATTAGTTTAAACAGACGTTACTAACAAAGAAAGAAAGTTAAGAGATGCAACAGGTTATACAGCGGGAGAGACTAAGACTATGTTTGGTCAATGCAGCGGCATACTTTCAAGTTTAGTAGGTGGAATTTAAGCTCCTTTTTAAAACAGAGAAAGGAACGGTTGGATCTAATATGGAGAGGGAGTTTGTTCCAATCTAGTGAGACAGAGTAATGTAAAAACCACCAAATTCATGAAAACAAGAGTGAACTTCAGGAAAATAAGTGAAAAAAAGACAAAATGATGACTGTCCACACAGATATCTTTGAGGACAGCCATCATTTTGTCTTTTTTTTCACGTTTTTTTTTTTCCTGAAGCTCACTCTAGTAAGACAGAGTGTTTGTAAAGTAGTTTGCCAATATTCCTTTTGGGTTTATAAACTGAGAGAAGATGCTGATCAGCACTCCGGAGAGGCCATGGGGGAGAGTAGGGAGTAACATGGGAGGTGAAAGCAGGGCAGGCAGAGCAGTTGTTGAGTATGGAAAAGGTAGTGTGGAGTTACGATTGTAGGAGAAGGTGCGGAAATTCCAGCCACTGAAGTTTGTGTAGTGAGAGGCAGTGATGTGAAGAGAGTGGTTGGTTTAGAATAAATCTGGCAATTTTGTTGTATGTTTGTTCCAGTTTCTGCATTAAGGTATTTTGGATATTGGTAAGGATGTGGGGAAGTGTATAGAAGATTGGTAAGAGAAATGCCTGCGCAAGAGTGTGTTTAGTGGTAGCAGTGAGGAATTTTTTGTTCCTATAAAGTAGTCCAAGTTTTTGGTGTTTTTTTGATGGCCTATTGTATGTGCAAGTCAATTATTACCCTAAGGAGTTTGGTGCGTGAGGTAGGAAAGATAGTGGTGCATCGAGGGAGGAAAGAGAAAAGTTGGATTTAAGGTGAGAGAGTGTCTGAGGTACAAAGAGAAGGAGCTGAGTTTTCTTAGGGTTAAGGATTAGTTGATTGTTTCTAAGCCATTTTTCAACAGAGATAAAGGAAGTCTGTGTTAGTGAGTGTAGTTCAGTGATAGTATTGGAGATAGATAAGAGAGTCATCTCTGTATTGGATTACAGATGAGAGACTGTAGGATGAATGCAGGTTGTTGGTAAAAATGTTGAAAAGGAGTGGTCCAAGTATGGAGCCTTGGGGTACTCCTGTTTGAACAGCAAGGAAGGGTGAGAAAACCTGCTGCCATCTAACAGCTTGTTTTCTACCAGTAAGGTAGGATTGGAACCAGCCAAGAGTAAAAGGAGAGAGGTTTAGGTCTGAGAGTTTGTTAAGAAGGATGGGATGAGACACAGTGCCGAAGGCATTAGAGAGATCAAGGAATAGACAGGAGACAAGGTGGTTGTTGTCCCTAGCTTCTGCAACCTTTTGAGTAAAGGATAGTAAGGCAGTCGAGGCACTGTGTTTGGGGCGGAAAGGTGTTGTGAGGGGGTAAGGAGACTTTTGTGAATGAGATAGGACAGTAGTTGAGTATGTATACATTTTTCAAGGATCGTAGAGAGTGGTGAGAGAATAGCGATTGCTCTATAGTTAGAGGGTTCAGCAGAGTTGCCACCTGTGTGCAGAGGAGTGGTATAGAAGGATTTCCATATTTCTGTATGATAGATTCCTGAATGGAGTGTTTGATTAAGATAGATGCAGGATATGCAATAGAGTCAACAGCAGTTTTCAGAAACTGAGGGGGGAGTTTATCAGTGGAGAGAGAGCATGGTTTTAGTTTAAGAAGCAGGGATTTGATGTATTTAGTAGAAACAGTTCGCAAGGTAAAAGGCTGAGAGACAGAGGAACACAGAGGTTTAGGGAGAGGTGAGGGTGACACAGAAGAGTTGGGATGAGGAGAGTTACCAGAGAGTAGGAGTTTATAGATGCTGACTATGAAGTGTTTGTTGAGTAAGTCTGCAGTTTCAGAGGGAGGGTGATATGGGAAAGGGTTAGGGATGGTAGGAGAACCAGTGTGGAGCAGGGAGTTGATAGTATTCCAGAATTTCTTGGGGTCATTTGGGTGGGAGCTTTGAAATTTAGTGAAATATTGGCATTTATCCAAAATAATAAATTTTCTACACAATTTCTGCGTTGCTTATAACCTTGAAGCAAGGTGGGAGTTTTAGTGGTTTGCCATTTTTTCCATAGAGCATCTCTTTCATGCATCAAAGCATGAGTAGCTTTGGAGAGCCAGGGTGCAAAATTAGATTTGGTTCTGATTTTGAGAGTTGGAGGAAGAGAGTTTAGGACATCAAGGAAAATGTGGTTGAATTTAGTAACAGCATCATTGAGCGAGAGAGTTTTTAGGAAAGACCAATTGATGGCAGAGAGTCTATAGTTAAAGGTTTCAGGGGAAAAGCTAGTCAGTTTCCTACAATCTCTGTAGAGATGGGGCTTAGAGAGATGAGGAGAGCGCCTTAAGATAGAGATGGGAAAATGGTCATTAATAATGTCAGGGAAGGTAGAAGGGTTACAGTAGTTGTTAGGAGAGTTGATCAAGATCCTGTCAATTGTGGAAACAGTAGCATTTTTACTGTAGTGGGTAGTGGTAGTGATCAATTGTGAGAATCCATACAGGTTTATGAAATGTTGGGGTGAGTGACCAATAAGGGAGTTCCAATCGATATTAACATCTTCAAGAATGATGGTTTCTTAGGGGATGGAGTTGTTTATCCAGGAGAGTATATTTTCAAGGATAGGGATATTTTTACCTGGGGGGGATATAGATAGAGGCAATAGCAAACTTCCTATAGTTATTGATGTGGCAGTCAAAACTAGGCAAGGTAATGCCTATAGGTGTTAGCATCAGTGAGACAAAGTACAAGATAGCTACCCCACCACCTTTTTGAGTGTCCTATCAGACCTATAGATATTGTTTTGAGATGGCAGAAATACAGAGGAATTGATATGCAGTTTTAGCCAGGTTTCCGATAAGGCCAGAATGTGAGGTTTGTTTTGGGCCAGCCATGCGTGAAGTTCACAAGTTTTGTTGTTTAGGATTTTGATGTTCATTGCAGAGATAGAGAGATGTTTGAGGCTGGATATATTTGAGGATGTTTTTTGGGGGATAGCAGATGAAGGTGGAGGGATAGTGGAGGGGGGATTAGGATGGATGTCACCAGAAACCAGAAGGGCAAAGACAAGATGGAAAAGGTGAGGGTGGTCAGTAAGGGGAATGGGGTATTTGAGTTTGGACTTAGAAGTAAGAGTAGGGTAGGCTATGAGTTTAAATTTAAGACATTGAAAGGGGGAGAGACAGAAAGGAGAGGGGGCAGTAGTCAGTGGAGATTGCTTATATGTTGGAAGAGGACTGGAAAAGGGAAAGGTGGGGAAGAGGTGAAGATATGGAGCTCAGTGTGGTAGGAAGTGCTTAGGGCTAGTGAGATTAGAAGTGGGAGAAATAACAGTAAGGATAGCATTGTGTGATGATAAAAGGAGGGGAATAGTTATAGGAAAAAATATAAAGAAATATATTAGGGAAGGGTGGTGGGTAGAGATAAGCAGTGTGAGGAAAGGAACAGTATTGAGGGGTGGAAATAGTGAGTAGGTGTGCTAGGGAGTGAAAGAGTTAAGTGTGAGAGAGGCAAACCACAGAGCAGGCAGCCCAAGGTGGGTGGGGAAAAGAGGAAGATTGGATACAAGGTGGGAGGAGTGAAAGGGAGAGAGTACAAGTTATGATGGTGGGAGGGGGCTGTGGGAGTGAGCAGAAACGAGGTGAAAGTATAAATTTGAGGATACTTGGGGTGGGTGGAATTCGGGGATGGGAGAGGAGTGAAGCGAGCCTGAGCAAAGCGAGGGGGAGCAGAGCGGACAAAACTACCCTGCAAGTAAGTTGAATGTAAGGGCCTAAAACCTGCACTCAGCACTTTAATTTTACTTACTTTTAGCAGGAAAAACAGACCAACAGTATGCAATTTTGAGGTTTTTATCAGGGTTACTTGTTCAAATGTCAGACAAATAAGTAAAACTTAATCTATGTCTGAAAGTTAGAAAGCCATAAAGGTACAAGGTATAGCTGTAAAAATTAGGGTCAGTGAGACAAATGTATGAATCAGTTTACTTTAGTTACAGGGGAAAAGAGGCAAAACATGGAGCAGAAAGACCCCTAGGACTGACCAAAATGGTGACTCACTTTGTTACACGGCACAGTAAAAGAGAGTTTAACAAATGTTTTTTTTTATGTTTATAACCTACACTGTTTAATTGTTGGGAGAGAAGAAGTTGTTGTTAGAGACTGTGGTGGCCAATTGCAATCCCGTAGACACCGTTTTGCAGGAGCTGCAGTACGCTAGTGTGGTTAAATGTAGAGTGTGACTAGAAAAAAAAGAATAACAGAAATCCTAGGGTAAGCATTAAGGCAGCAAGAGGCAGTTATTGTACAATAGTACAATCAGAGAGATTTGAGGGAGGTAAAAGTAGCACACTTCATAGTGGACTAGGGTTTATGACTAAGAAAACTTAGTAGTAGAGAACATAACAAACACTTGCCAGATTTTACAGATATACCAGAAAAACTAATCAATCGTTCATCATTGTTCAAATGCAAAATAGTCAGTAAAAGCAATTCCAGTATAGCTAGCGCAAGTTGTTCACGTCGTAAATGCACTTATTCAATGTGTATGAGCAATTTAAACATTAAAAACATATGCAGCAAGTAGTTGCTCTGATGATTATACACTTTATCTAGGTGCAGGTTCAGTTTAGAACACAAATATTAGGACAGAGTTCAGTAAAGTCATTAGCTACTTAAAAATCTTCTGCAACAAAATAGAGCAGTCTATGCAATATCACAGCCTAGAAACAGGTCATACAGTCACACACAAAAACATCATCAGCTCTCAGCTGCATAAAAATACATAAAAATACCACTTCTACTTAAATGCTCTCTCTAAATCCCCCATAAACAATAAATGCTATAATGTTTGCTGCCTAAATGCTTGCAGTATCAGAAATAAGTTAGACTTCCTGGAAAACTGTGTCATAGAAAATATGGCATAATGACTCCACTTGCCCCTCAGCATTCATGCACAATAGCATCCATGTATACCCAAATAATAGACCTCACTTAAAAAATAGTGGGGGGGGGGTCACAACACTTCTAGTAAGGAAAACCCAAAGTAAACCAAACCAATAAAATATAGCACCTTCATTAGTCAAGGATCTTCAAACTAGAAATTGCCTCTCTAACCATTAGCAACTAAACCAGTGTACTTGAGGTAATTGACATTCCCCTTTTATTGCCATAACTCTTAGAATTCATATTTAGGAATATTAAAACTTAGTAAAAATAATCATGTACTAATTGGTGAAAATGTTAATAATGTTTTAATACTGGTTTTCTTGGATTAAAGAAGCATCCCATTAAACCACACATTATCTCAAAAACATCACCCAGTTTTTCCACTCACCCACCTATCCACCTGTACTAACCCTGCTAGCAGTTAATATCACTCTACTAGATTTATTTATAACACCCTCCACAGATTTGAAAATGTAGACAACCTCCCCTGTACAGTTAGTGATCTCTGCATCTAAGCTACCCTTTCTTCTGGGACATTCAGATTACACCCAGAAAAAATAGACACAACTTTCTAGGGTTCAAAGAATCTCTTGTAGTAGCAGAGCACCTAAATAGCCTAGATTGGTTCACCATCTAACAGTCCAGTAATCCACTGCATATCTGCTCCATGTTAAATGTTCTAATTTTCCCCATCGTTGGATAACGCATTCCACTTTAAAAAATGGCTAAGGGATCAACATTGCCATCATATTAATAACAAATAATGAAAATCTAGGAAAAATACATATTCATTTAGGCCATTCAGAACAGCTCTAGGCTGGAACCTAGTACTTTTTAC
Organism: Protopterus annectens; assembly: GCF_019279795.1. Lineage (NCBI taxonomy): Eukaryota > Metazoa > Chordata > Ceratodontiformes > Protopteridae > Protopterus > Protopterus annectens. The sequence goes on along the minus strand of NC_056737.1, from coordinate 803,487,068 downwards.
TGAATGGTGTACTGAATAGTCTGATTAAATTTTTGTTTCTGTAACTTTATTGTTTTTTTATTATTTTGATTTCTTTGCTTGTGATGTCATTGTCACTGGATTTCTCTTAACCCCCTCCCCTCTAGAAAACCAGAAACAAAGCCTGTAAACAGTGAAATTAAACTAATAAAGCCATTAATCATGAGGCATTTTTTCATTTGGGCTCAAATGCAAAATAAAAATCAAACAAGGTAACTCCTTATATAATAGAAAAAACAAACTGTGATGACATCAGCCCAAGCTTTTCTAGTAACTGATAAAAAGAAATTGCCTATTTCGAGAATAATCTGTAATACAGATTTGCTTCTTATAGAAACTTTCTACTTTCAGGTGTTTGAGTCATTAGTAACCTCCTAGCTCTCCACCCATTCCCAATATAAATAAATCACCTGCCCCTCATGCATCCAGCCAACTAAGCCAATGGTAACCTTTCTGCCCCGCCCAACACATTACTTCCATTATTTTCAAGCTATTTCCACTAAAATGTTTGGAACTGCTTGGAAACTAGAAAGGAAAACAAATCCCAACCTGTGTAGTATTCACCTTACCTGCCTTCATATTACAGATAGTCTTCTAATTCCCCCAGTTAAATTTTAACCTCTCCGTGACTTCTTGCATTGTTCCCCTCAATTTAACCTTTTGCTAATTGTCTCTATTCCTAAAAAGCTATCTCTCTCTTCCCTAAGGGATTCACATGGATTCAGATCACTGTCATGCCTCTGTCTTTCTACAAAACTATTTTAAAATGTCATTTATCAACACCGGTTTTACTACATCAAAAAGCATATTTATTTCTCTGATGACCAGCGTGGTTTAGATTATACCCATCACTTGGATGTAAAATACAAATTAATGCCTTCCCCTACTCACTCTGGCATCATGGAAATCATGCCATGACTCCAATAAAACCTCTCTGTTGTCTCACTTCTGGAAATAAAAAGCTTCTGTAAAATTGTCCTGCAGACTGGAACCACCTTTCCACAGAACCCTGGCAGCTGACAGAATACGCACAAGTTTGAAAAGACCTGATGAAATACCTTAGAGACTCATTAATGTGCCCATTGATAATTCTACATCAAAAATCTTCTCCTCCAAGCAATTTCAAATATCTTTGCTCTAATTAAGATGTTAGATTTTCCCCACTCTCATGAGAGATGTAATAAAAGTATAAATAAGTAATATATAATAAAAGCTATGTATTCAAACTCCTGCTACTCTATGTAACATGCAATTGTTATTCCAATGTTTACCTTCTATTATGACTGTAATGTGCATCACTGTTCTGCTACAAGAGTTACAAAGCGGAGACATCAGATTGGATAAGACTGCATAGCCTCTGACCCTTGTTCTTTGCATTACTGACTTTATTGTTTACAGAGTGTTTGAATATTGGCACAGTTAGGCATGCTCATACAATTATTGCCCTAGTTCTGATGCATGCATATAGATTTATGTATACTTGTGCAAGTTTCTTTATAGTTATGCAATTTATGCTAGTTCTGAGTCTCTCATTTTTCAACAATGATCTATCACCTGGCAATTTTTGATTTTTTCTTGTTTATATCTCTGTAATACTTTGTGTTACAGCACCTATGTAGTGGCTGAAAATTCTCTATGGACCAGTTCACATATCCTGTCAACAAAGAATAAATGAATAAATAAATAACATGCTTACAGCAATCTATACTGATACATATAAAAACTTTCTTGGTTATGGAGAAAGATTGTCTCCAAGGTACAACCATCAAGTATAACTCTGGAACCTTAAATCTAACAGCCAAATACAATTTACTGGTTCACCAGTTGTCTGGTGAGTAGGACTGTCATTGACCAATTTGGTAGTACAGTGGCTGAAGAAGGTATCTTCAGTTAGGAGTCTGTTCTTCAGCCCATTTATTCTGTTTATTTATAAACAGCCTTACTAGAACTATACTTATCACTTTAATGACACTGTAAACAAATAATAATATCTTGTACATACTTAGTCCTTCCATGGCCCCTATCCAAAAAGGACTCAAAGAAAAATATCCAAGGTCTGCCATTTGTTCACTTCCAACCACTTCATCCTTAACAGCCCCAAACACAGCTGCTGTGTTATTTGGTGGCACCAAATGCTTTAAGTTGGTCTATTTATGGCAGGTGTTTTAGGTCCTGTATTCTCTTTGTGAGAAACCTCTAGGGCATTCAACTTGTTGCATGTTCTTTTCCACTACATGACAAAGGTGACATTATACTTGATGAATGGCCTGATGAGGGCTCAGTAGAGGGGGACAATGACATATTTATTTCTAGACGTTATGTCTCTACTTATAAGTTGCACAATATAAAAAGGATATCCTTAAGACAGTGGACAGATGTTGGTCAAACGATAGCTCATGGTCCACATATGTTCCTAAGTGTTTTAGGGGCATATTGTCTATGTGGTAGTTTTCTAGGGTAGTCAGTTTCCAAAAGGATGTAATAATGCATTTTTTGGCATTTAGTTGACAATGGCACCAGTTATTTGTTTGGGACAAGCCTTTCTGCAGTATGGCTAAATCATTTGGGGATTTGATAACTGCTCCCAACTTGCAATTGCAATAATCTGCAAATTTGGTCAGCCAGAGGGAATACATTCATAATCCCAAAGGAAAAGAACACAGACAACTCAAACACTGACCACATAAGGTTGAAACACAAAATGCCAAACAATCTAAAAACAAGAGCTATGCAGGGGCAGGAGGGGCACACCCTCCTGTATTCCCTGTACCTCCCATGTGATAGACTGTTCACTCCACACAGCTCCTGCTAACCATATACATATGTATATCTTGCATTCTCACCCATGCATACAGCACATCGGGCAACAAGCACCCTTCAGCACTCATTTCCATCGCAGGTACAGGTTTTACTGGATCGGTTTTCTAGGCCGAGGACCAACCCTCCTCAAAGGGTGCACAACACACTCGCATGCACATAGTCAAACCTAGAGCCAATTTAGAGTGTCCAGTGCACGTACAGCATGTCTTTGGAATGTGGGAGGAAAGCAGAGCACCTGAAGGAAACCCACACAAACACAGGGAGGACATGCAGACTCCACATAGAAGGCACCCCAGCTGAGAATCAAACCGGAGAACCTCTTGCTGTGAGGCAACAACGCTAACTACTGCACTGATGCACCATTCATACATATATGTGTGTGCGTGTGTGTGTGTGTGTGTGTGTGTGTGTGTGTGTGTGTGTGTGTGCGTGCGTGTGTGTTTGTATGTGTATTTGTATACATATATATGTACTAAACACGTGCCCAACATGGGGAAAAATGCCCTCTTCCCCACTGTAGTGCAATCCTGGAGTTAGTATATATAGTTGGGAGGTGGGGGGGGTGCAGGTGGGTTTCAGTTGGGTTTCAGATGGTACGGTGTGCTTTGTGTAGTTTTGGGCAAGTGTTTAGTTGCCATGGGAAAAAGTACATGGTTTGGGATTTTTAATTTCGACTTTGGGAAGGTTTGTGATTTGACATGTCGGTAAACTGGGTTTCAGGGAAGTGGACTGTCAGTACACTGAAGGTAATCCATATATATATATATATATATATATATATATATATATATATATATATATATATATATATATATATTTATATATGCACATAGATACATACATATATATATATATATATATATATATATATATAGATAGATATATAGATATATATATATATATATATATATACATAGATAGATATATATATATATATATATATATATATATATATATATATATAGATATATGCACACACACACACACACACACACACACACACACACACACACACACACACACACATAGTAAATCCAAGATTGCACCACAGTGGGGAAAGGTCAAAAACCCAATCCCTACTCTGTCGCAGTCTTGAACAACAAGCTACCAGCTTTTCAGATTCTCTAAAAAGTCAGTAGCAAATGCTTTTGGCGTTTTGTGTTTTGACCTTCTGTAGTTGATCTTTCAGCCATTGTTGTTTGTTTATTCTGGATTCTAAATGTATCCCTGCCAGATTCCCTTGGTGTTTGCCTTTACTTTTGAGAAGTAGATGCCAAACAGGGAGGTCCCAGCATAGAGCCCTGTGAGACTCCATTGGTCACTGGCCTTTTCTTGGAGGTAGTGTCCCCTATCTTGATTTCCTGTGTCCTATCTGTGAGCCAGTCGGCAACCCAATGAGTGAAAGGAGTTTATTCTTAGTTTGTTGAGCTTCTCCCCTATGCTAGAGTGGGGGTTGTGTCAAAGGCTTTAGCCAGATCTAGATAGGTGGTATGTACCTTGTTACCTTCATTCATTGCTTTGGTGACTTTTTTCTATCAAGTCCACCAGGTTGAGTAAGCATGTCCTGCCTTTGATGAAGCCAAACTGAGAAGAGTTCAGTGTTTGGAGGTTCCCAAATGTCCTTATTGATTGATTTATTCCATGATAAGTATTTCCATGGGTTTTACATATGGGTCAGTAATTACCTGGGTCAGTGAAGGGTCCTTCCTTGTGTAGGGATATGACTGTCACTGTCCTGACTGTTTCAGCACAATGCCTGTGTGGAGGCTGAGGTTAAGAGCATAGATAGATTATGGTTCATGCAATTCAAGATACTTTCTGGGATATTGTCAGGAACCACTGATGCAGTTTTGTTTTAGATAGCACTTTCAGGACTTCGTCCTGTATAATAGATTGGCTGGATCAGTTTACAATATTTGTTGTGAGATCATAGGTGGCAGTCGAGGGGTGAATTTGGAGCTGAATTTATCACCCAGCAGGTTGGCTATATCTTCAGCTTCAGTGTAGGTTGTGTCATTCAAAATCATCTCAGCACTTTTTCCATGCAGAGCCCTTGAGATTGGAAGCATAGCTAAGGAAGGCATTGTGGATGTTCTTAGCTTGGGTGCTTTTTTGCCTTAAACCTGACTGGTGGTTTTAATTCAGTTCCTGAGTTGCTTATTTATTTTAATGGTGGTGGCTGTGGTATGCTGGTGTTATTCTTCTTATTTATAGGCATAAGCTCTGCAACCAAAGAGACTTGTTTATATTGTAGCATCACCAGGAAGTTTTGTTTTTGTGGTTTGCCCTGCACTTGATCCTAAAGGGTAGGGCTACTTCTGTGCAGTTGTTGACATGCTGGCATAAGATAGCAGTGTATGTTTCTACATACTCAGCAGAATTTCCTGAGTTTCAGAGGACTTTCCAGGATGTCAGTTAGAAGTAGGACGTTTGCCTTGGAAAAATTTCTAAAGGCATCATGGACAGCTGGGGTCTCAGGTTTCAATTTATTTTGAGGGAAACAACATTATGGTCTGACCTGACAAGTTATGGTGATATGCAAAGGGTTGGCGCAGGTTTATCCTATATTAATAAGGATGAAGTTGAGGATGTTACTTCCCCTAGTGGGTAGTCTGACTAGTTGTTCCAGAGCATTTGTTTTTACAAAGTCCAGAAATCTTTGCTCTAGCACACTAATGGTGGTGTATGTTTCCAATTCTATTGCTGGAGCTGGGTAGTTAGTCACCCAGGAAAATGGTATTGGGTTTAATTCTGAGTGGGAGGTTGGCATAATGGTTAAGGTGTTTACCTTACAAACACAAGGTGCAGGGTTTGATTCTCACATTGGACAATTGTCTAGGCTTAAAATGGCCCACAAGGGTAGTTAGCCTAGTACTAATCTATGAACCTATGATTCCAGTTCCTGTAAATAGGTGTTATGGCTGTCTTGGGACATAGATGGTGTCCTATAGATAGCTAGAATGTGATAATGAACTTCACTAATGGTGAGCTAAACATGAACGGTGTCTAACGCATTATGCTGCTTGAGCAGCCTTGATGTGAGTCTCTTCTGGACAAAGACTGAGACACCACCACCTTTTTCCCTCAACCTGCATAGTGCTTATCTAAATGCGTGGAAGGCATTGTAGCCTTGCACAAGCCAGATTACTCTCCGTTGCTTTAAACCAATTCTATGTCATTACACAGACACCAATGTCCTCCAAGCTGAGGAGAGCTTTTACTGACTATTGTTTCTTGTTTACACTCCTAGCATTGATCAGCAGCCCTTTCATATTCTCCTTTACTTTTTTTTTAGGTTGGTAGGTTATCTAGTTGGTATTGCCTAAAAAAGGCACTATGGGGTTGATAATTTCACAGCCGATAAACCTAAAGGGGATAGGTGTAGACCATCTTTAATGAAGCAGCATGGTCTGTTAATCATATCCGTCCATGCTGATAACTATTGTACCCCATTTGAATGACACCAAATTCTAAGCTAATTATATATTATATGAAATCAATTATTTTTTGCTCATATTGCAGCATCATCCTTCGAGAGGGTAGAATGCTGCTCAGTGCTAGGCTCATACATGCCTGGGACACAAAGATTAAGAACTCCATTATGTTTCTCTTAATATAGTCCAAGTAGGTATGTTTCAAGTCATTAATACCCACATTTACTATAACAGAGTCATACTGGTTCTTACTGTTCAAGGACTTGAGTGCATGCATGATCTGATGGATCTTGGCACCAGATAAGCAACTAACCATCACTCTTTCCTTACCCAGCCTGGTAAGGGGCACATCTGTATGTCATACAATATTATCATCTATGACTTCAATTTTAGGTTGGGCAGAGGCTTCCTCTTATGGGCTTAGCTATGTGAGGTTGTAGATTTCTAATATAAATCCATACATAATTAAATGAATTATGTCCTAGCTATTAGGATTATCTCAGGCTGCAGTTATCCAAGAGAATAAATCTAAATACATAGAAATGATTTCAGGAATACTATGGGAGTCTGTGTTTAGCCCTCCGCTGTTTAATATAGTGTTTTCAACAACCCCCAATGTTACAAAGTGTTGGCTAAGCACATATGCTAACAATAGCAAGACAGGGTTTGTTATTGCTGACAGTAATGATTATCACATAAATTAATTCTTACTTGACAAAAATCTCATATTGGGCTAATAATATTGGGTTACAGTTCAGTCCAGACAAGTATAATAGTGTGTGTTTTAAAACTCCTGCTATATTAAAGCCACTTTCATTTATATCAAATACACTTAAGACGAGCAGAATGTTATAATTCAAAGTGGAAAGGGATAATGATGAACCAAGGGGGAAGTTCAAGATATAAGGGGATAGTGGGATTTTGGATGCAGATCCTTAAGGAGATTAATAAGAACCATACAGAATATTATATTTATAACACAGAAGAAAGTATTCTAAGAACTAAGCCAACACAAGAATGGAGAAAGGTGATTTTTGCCAATAGATTTGACTGCAAGTAGGGGTACAGAAAATAGGCAAGAGGGGGCTGGACAAAACTGGCAAAAGAACCAAAGTATTGGGAGAAAATATCCAGAGAGGAAAATGTGATATAGTTGAATGAGGCCAGGAAAACCTTTGGACTGCAGAACAGACACTGCCCTCCCTATCAGGGGTTGATATCAGAGTACAGGCAAAGAGAAAAGGCCAGGGGAATCGTAAGTGAAAGACCTTCTCTGGCAGAGTTTTTAGTTGAATCTAGAACAGAAATTGCTGTTAAATGGATAATTACATGATAGTTATAAGAATCAGAGGGCATTAGATAAGATTGGAAAGAAAATATGGAAAAGCAGTTTTGCAGGGGAACAATGAGAGGATATAAGTGTGCCTCCCAAGTATCCAATAAAGTCCAGGAGGTTTAGAATTTTTGCTTGGAAGTGTTTGCATAGGTATTTATACCCCAATCAGACTTCAAAGAATTCCTCAGGTTGATAGCAAATGTCGGAGGTGTGATGTTTTGGGAGTGAATTGAGTTGGCTGATTTAAAAATTCCCTACAGAGTATTCTATCAGAAATATTGGGTAAGTAAATGGCTGCAACTAAGGAAATGATTCTTTTTAAGTTGGGACACCAGATCTGAATTGCCAAGACATAGTAAGGTCTTGTTAACTTTAATTCTGTTGGCTATCAAAAAAGCAATTACTAGAAAATGGAAATCTAAGTCTAAATCAACTGTATTTGAAGTATTGAATATTATAAAAGAGAGAAAAGAGTGGGAAGAGGGATCTTTAGAAAAAGGGAGGAGCACTTTACATGGAATTTGAAACTGTGCAAACAATACAGTCAGCATATTGTTTACTAGGAGGAGTGAGGTTTAATGGAAGGCAAGAATTCAGCAAAGTATGTAAATTTGGGCTGATGAGAATTATAAAGAAAGAAAATATATGTGATGTATAATGCATGTACATGGAAAACCAGTTAATATGGTGTGGTTTGGTTTCTGTTAATGTATGTTTGCCTATGTCTTAAGTGATAATTTAATAAAGGTGTTTAAAAATACACTTCAGGTAGTGAATCAGTATAAATGTTTTGGTAAAAATGTATCAACTTTTCATTCATTATACATTTGGACACCATTACAAGCTAAAAGAATTGATAAGACTGTATTATACTGGAACTAACTAGAAACAATTGAAATGAGCTGTAATGAAAGTCTGTATCTATTAATTACCCAAACCTGTGCAGAACAGTTGACACTCTCTCCTTTATGGGCCAAGTCTTTTTGTACTTTCACAATAAATTCTGCAAACACTGTAGTTTGGTTAATAATGCTTTATTAGATGTTAACAATATCCAAATACTGCCTTCAATAACTCTGCTGATAAACAATAGCAGTCTGTAAAAAATTCTGCAATGCTGGATACCAATAAAAGTGCTTATAAATATATCCAAAGTACTGCACAAATATTCTTATTCTCCTGAATACTATCAACTGAAACAGTCTTTATCTCCTGAATAGTATGGGTATATGACCTAACTTCTATACTCAGGCTCAAGTGTCTGTACTGTAAAAGATTGTTTTACATATCAGTCCAAAAGTTAACTGACTGACTTTACTGACTGTGTCTGAAGTATTTCCTAATAATACCAAAACCATGTAATGTTTTACACTCCTCATTAGCCTTGGTTTTCAAGCATTGTCTTGCATATGCCTCACAGTGCATAACTGTCTATTCTTTATCTAGCATTCCATTGCAAGTACACATATCCTTCCCTTGAGAAAGGAACGTTCTGTAGCTTTCCCTTGAAACTATTATTGCTGCACATCTTATGCTTAGCCAGCAAGATTATCTTTTCCTTCCTACTGAACTGTCTTTCCCTGAAAATGAATGCATACAATTAAACACAAGCCTGAATCTATACTTTCAGGCCTAATATTCTACCTTAATGTACTATAGTTAACTCACTAAGAATACCCTCAGTCTAACACAAGCCTAAGCTATGAAGCAGATGAGTATTATGGTTAAGAATTTAGCAGTAAGTAACTTATCAATTTTGTCATTATTATGTATTTATAAGACCTACATTGGATTATAATAATATTTTTAAATATATTCTAAGACACAACTAAATAAATTAGAATCTGTCCAAAGGGAATTCACAAAGAAAATCATGTACCAATTGAGTATGATTTTTATTTATTTTATTTATTTTACATTTGTTGTATGATGTATGATATGATATATGATGTATGATATGATACATGATATATGAAGGATGGTGTAAATATCTTAGTCTACAGATCTGTTAGGAGCAAATTTATTTTTGCTAATAAGATATTTCATGACAAATTTCTACAAACTCTCTGTTGGATATTGGAACATGTCAGGGTAAAATTGAACTCATGTTTAGTGATTTAAGATTTCATATCTCTAGATTTAATACTACACAAAGATCTTCTTTCTTATCTCTTAGAGATGTGGCTTTAAGGAATAAACTGCTCATCTCTATTAGGCAATCAGACAATATAACAAACTTCAAGATCAGTCTAAACTGTTGGGTAGGAGAATAAGTGTAAGATCCTGATATATGTGAATCAGCATTTCTTGATGGTCACATGACTAGAACACTGTATAATAACTTATGAACACATGACTTTGCATATGGAGAGTGTTGCTGAGGGTGCTTAATACTTCTGATATATTTGGAGGTCTTTCTGGTTTGTGTAGATTTATATTGAGACCCTCAGCATATGACGGATTATGTGTTTAAAGATATGGTGAGATGTGTTGTGGGGTACACTGATGATGATCATCCTGGTGTCCGAGTGGTCTGTGAGATTTTAGCTTTCATTGATGTTATGTGTGTACAATTCTCACACACTGCATTATGTGTTTGAGTATTACTTCTCTTATTTCCAAAGTCCCATTTCCATGGGGAAAAAAAACAACTTTAAAAATTCTTCCTTAAATAATACCATAATTGAAATTACCTCGCATACAAAACTACTTGGCATGATGATTGACAACAATCTTAAATTCTGTGCATATCCACAACAGTATCAAAAAAAAAAATCAAACATTAGGCAGTCTGCATAAAGACATTCCTTACAGACTCTGCCAAGGTAACTCTAGCTACCATTTACCTCTTACCCTCTCACCTGCATCAAGCTCCTATCATGACCAACCTGCAAACTTCACTTAGTTCTAAACTTCAACAGTGCTATAACAAATTCACCAGATTCACTTGCAATAAACCTTACAATACCCACCATTGATTAGCACAGAAAAACTTAACTGATGCTTCCTCATCACCTAACTCACTTTAACCCATAAAATCATCCATATCCCATCCAACTGTCCTCAACAATTAGATCCCTTCTCCAACACTATCTTCCACATCATTCCATTTGGTCAAATAATAAATAACTGCTTACCATCTGCAAACCACATAGGGCTGCCGGTGTCAATCTCTATTCCAATAATGTAGCTAGAACTTGAAATAAAATTTCTATATTAATCGGGTCTATCACACCTTTCATCTTTTCAAACCATTACAAAAAGACTTCCTCTCTGCCTCCTCATCTGAGAAATAACTCTCTAACACCCTTCATCATCTTTCTTTTACCTCCCTTTCAAGCACTAAATCACTTAACCTGTGTATTCCCTTCTAATACTATATTGTGTGTCTTAAACTACTATGCCTCCTAATTAGCACAACCAAATTACTATTCCATTTCTGCTAACCATCAAGTGTCCTATTTCCTCTTATACCTCACTCTATTGCATTTCTTAAATTGCTTTTACTGATCTTATACACCACTCTTCTATCTGTAAAGTCACAATACAAGGCTTGTAAATTTAATATTTTTGAATATCAATGCAAATTTTATTATACTGACTATTATGCTATGTTATGCACTGAAACTGCATGATAAAATTTGTTATTGTGAATATTGATTGCATGATATGTTGGAGCTTTTATCCCCGGGCCTCACTGAAAAAAGGGCACTTGTGTCCAGTCGGGCTTTCATGGTAAACAAATGTCAATAAATAAACAAAATAAATACAATTTCCCTTCTCACTGAGATTTCAATGAGTAACTTTCAAAAGGTGTTGCTTATATAATCAAGAAGCTTTGACTATTTTTGTGTCCACATTAAGTGATATTTGAACTGTAAATAATATAAAAAAGCTGAAGAACCAGAGGAAAAAGTGATTTTTTTCTACCTGGATATCAAATACTACACTATGCATGCCTTAATGAATTGATGCATACAAACACACCTACATAAAGGTGTGTGCGTGGCAGCTTCAGTTTATTACAGATCTCATGTCTTCATAACGCTCAACCTGCAGACATTGAAAATAGGAACAAAGGGCTGTGAAAAGTAGAAACATTCAGCTAAAAAATCTGGACATTAAATTAGCATAACTTTTGAATACCAAGTAACATAACTCTTCCCTTATCAAGTTTGTTTGTGTCTTTCGGCTTTTCCCGGTTAGGGGTCGCCACAGCGGAACTCCGGTCCACTAATGATTGGTAGTGGATTTTTACGTACCGGGTTACCAGCCCTGATGCACAACCTTCAATGAACGCACACCCTATTCACATATGCCTCCACACAGAAGACGCTCTAGCTGAGAATCGAACGGGACAACGCCTTGCTATGAGGCGACAACGCTACCGCAGCACCACCACCGCAGTTCTTCCCTTATCGAATAGTTATGTGAAATTCTACTCAGAAACACATTAAAAATACAGAAAGTGATAAGATTAATGGAAAAATATGTATATTATAAAAGAGACAGTGTAAAATCTGTAGACTTTTCTATCATACAAGGTAACTTGTTTTTACTTCAGAAGTTAGGTGATTAGAGAGATTCAGATAGTTGTGTAAAGGCATAAATCAAGCCTGAAAATATGGACATACCCCCAATTAGAAGCATCCCTTGCAGGGATAAACCAGGCCTGAAAATTTGAACACTCCTCAAAATAGGAATGTTTGAGAGGTCTGCATGCATTATTGTACCCAATCATTTTAGAACTTGCATTTTAGATGTTAAAATCATTAAGGCTTTAGCTTTTAAAAACATGTCTATCACCTCACTACTAATCTGGCCAGATATTGTTTTTTTTTTTTGCAGCACATATATCCATCAGCATCCGCCTGGTGGCATATTCAAAATATTTTATTCTAGAATTCATGTTATTATTGTGGCAATAGGAAGTACTGCCAGCCATGCCAGAAAAAGTAGGGCAGTGGATGTACAATTTATGCCAGAACAGCTAGCTGGAATTTTGTAAAGAATTATATGTCATTTATATATCAAACTGATTTGTACAGATGCTTGTGTCTGTGAGGTTTGCTTCTGTTAAAATGTATCAACAATGCACCCTGCTGGAAGGAAAAGAAATGTACATGTATTTTTGTAACTGAATTAAATGTATATGTTTTAACAGAGGACCGGAAAAAAAGAGGTTAATCTCAAACTTTAAAATATATCTGAAATTAAATTACTTTATGAGTTAAGCCATAAAGATGTTATCCCACAGCTTTGAATGGAGCCAGTGAGCAGGTTGTAGCTCCTGTAGGAAGAGTGGGATGGTTTTATTGTTTTATGGCTTCCAGATGCTTTAATAAAACTTAGCTAAAGATCTAGTGTGTATTGTAGCACATAGATGCTAAACCCTGGCAGCCTCTAGTGATGGGGAATAGTGTGGGAATCAGAAGTCAGATGACCAGATGTATGTGATGTCATTCTGTGCAAAAATAATGTTTAATATTAGAGGAGACTGAAGTCTCAGGGGCAGTCTGTTCTTGGAAACCTGACTAGAACGACCGTCACCCACATTATCTTGCCTTGCTCTATTCAGTAAATAGGAACAGTATTTTTTAGATTAGTAAGGAAAATATAGGGAGAATATTTAAGTATTGTTTTTCTGTAATTGTTTGAGTCTTTCCAGCTGTGTTATTTTTAATATTTCCTATGACTGAAACTCTGGTGATTACTGTAAATAGATATTTAGTATTTTCTTGTTCTAAAATTATTTATTGTTAAATATATTTAAACTTTTCATTGTGGCTAGTCCTATTTTATTAAATTTCTAAGAGTATTTTGCATATATTTATTTGGTGACAGCTCTGGGCACTCCTGAAGCTTTGCTGTTTGGTCATAATTGGGTACCCTTGTAAGAGACGTAAAGTAGCTGACATGGGTTCTGGTGGCAGTGATAACTACCTTATAGTCTGGGCAGAAAGGGGCACAGCAGGTGAATCTGTGCCAGCCTTTCCCAGGTGTGTGTGTGTGTTACCTGTTTATTATATTGCAAGCTGATATTTTCTAGGCACTTGTTGACTAATTAAGGTACACAGTACTTTATATAATTTTCAGTTAAGCTATAGGTTCATAGGCATGTAACCCAGGAGACTGTTAAGAAACCTAGCCCAATTTCCACACGACACTGTCTAGTTATGCGATTTTATTCATCACACAAATGGAAGCTGAGGAAATTGAACCCATGACCAAGTAGTGCAATTGATTAGTACGTTCAGCTGTTAGCTAAAAGGTTGGTGTTTCCAACCCACCCAGGGACATTGTTAAACAGAACCAGTAGCTCAGCAGGTAGCAAACTCTCCCTTGGTGCTGGAAGATCATAAAGTTATGGATTCCATTCCCACATCAAATGATTGGATTAATTTCTCTGGCAGTTAATGCAAAGGACTGAAGTTCTGACTTCTTAATGAGCTGCTGCCTGTGTCCTGAGTACAGTGTTTGAATCTTTCCACCTTTATTTACCGACTGTTTGACTTTGAGAGTGTCACTTAACCAGCGAGTACTTTGGAGCAATATGGAATTTTGCTAGACACACTAATGGTCTCCTACACTGCATGCCTAGTAACTACTGTAGTACGAACCTATAAGCAGCTTGTTACAGCTCATATCCTTAATCCTCTGTACTAACCGGGACTTTCTTTGATGTTGTACTAGTAACCTTAATAGGGTAATATAACTGCAACTGTTTTTTTTCATAACGTTTGTGTGTGTATTCCATGAAGTATATCAAATTATGTGATTATGTAATGTATTGCAGCTCTGTAGTCCATTCAAACAATGGTTTTGACATGCCCTCCCTAGTAGTGCTGGTATAGGCCAAAATACATGTCTCTCTTAAATAGTGCTGCTGATGACTGAATCTGAAGTAAATATGGATTTTGGGAATGAAGCAATCCTGGTCGTCATTGCTCAGTATGTATTCCAACTTTTTCGGGATTTAATCTGTTTTGTAATATTTTCATCATGCTTATCTTTCTTTTCCTGGTGAATAACAGCAGTGCATTGCATATCAATTTAACATAATATTCAGTTTAGTGTGTTTAATGTTATAAAATTCATTTCTATGTTTTCAAAGGGCAAAGACCTACTTAAAATGAGGCTATTTAAAAATTCTTTCTTGTGCAGTAATAGCAAGGTCTTCATTAAGCCAGCAGATGGCAGTATTGTATTATGCTTGACATCTCATGCCAGCACTGAAAATTGCTGCAGTGAAAATGGTGCATTATCATGTTTAGGTAGGAGCAAGCGATATACTTGGTCCTAGTCTTACTTTCAGCAAATAAAATGAATTGATAGATATTTCATATTATAATTATAAAGCGAGCTAGTCTATCTGCTGTATTTAGGGTTACCACCTCTCCCACTTTGCAAGGGACAGTCCCTCTTTGGGCAGTTGTGTCCTGACAAAAGATTGTAAAAATGGCAAATGTCCTGAGATTTTAGGACAAAATTATTTCCTATATTTTATGTAATAGTTGCATAAAACAGTTATTCTGTATCTAAAATACCTAAATGTTATAAGAAACAGAATAAGCAACTAAAATGTTACAAGAATAAGCTTTTAATTAGGCAAAAAAGTTAAGTTCTATCCTTTACACTGACCGAGGGTATGTGTCAGCCTGTAAAATCTGATGTTTGTACCGAAAATGTCCCACTTTGGCCATTTGAAAAGGTGGCAACCCTAGCTGTATTACTAAGTCACATTTTACATATATAACAGTACCGCTCTCTCAAGTGTATTTCATTAAGAGGAATGTTCCCGGTTTTGAATCTTAAAATGTCCTCCTTCCTTATTAATTCCACATTGAAACAATCTGTAAAATATTCAGTGTTAAGATTTTTTAACAGATATCATTGTAAATAATACTGATTCATATCAATTCATCACATTAACATTTTAGAAGTATAAAGCGACACATTTTAACCATTATGTGGTCTTCCTAATTAAAGCTGTTAGTAAGTGTTCCACATTTTGCTCATTTATTCCACATTATGAGAGGTAATGTTCTGCATTCTTTTTTTTTTATTCAGATATATTTTTATTTTTTAAAAGTCAAAGATCATACAAACTATGTACAAACAAATATAATAAACTATATACAAAGTCCATAAGAATGCATACATGTAAAGGGAAATCAGTATTTCTCTAATAAAATTTTCCGTTTCTCCCAAGCGAGTAATGTTCTGCATTCTTGAGACAGAAGGTTGAGAGTTATGCATTTGGAAATTTAAGCAAACTGCTTCAGTAAGTGTAATTAGTGTACACAATAAACATAATTATCAATCAACATAGCTAACAACACAGAATCATAATTCTTAATGAAGTATAAAATATCATGACCCATTATTTTTACTTTTTCTCGGAGTAACCAATTACAGTAGTAATCAGTATTTTTTTTTTAAATTATTAAGATTATTTCAAGTTTAAATTATTTGAAATACATGCTTATTAAGTAGTTTTTGCTAGGTATTTCCATGATGTAATACTTCTTGAATATTCTTACATGTTTAAGAGAGGAGTGATACCCGAAATGGAGGTCTGAGAAAAACATGCTTATGACAGAACAGGTCATAACTTTGCTATAATAATACATGCAAAAACTCAAAAAAAAAAAAGAGATAAGCAGAGGTCTTTTCATAACAAAAGGCTGCTCATTAAGCAAGTTGATAAACTATATCAACCTTTAAAAAAATTGCATAGTTTTTGTCCCCACTGTTTGTTAATCAGCAGCCTGTTTTTGGCCAATCATCCCAGCTAAGCATGAAAGGAGACCATGCAATGAACTGATCCTGAAAGTCATTCAAAACTTCTGCAAGTGATACTGCTAGCAAGCAGCTCCATTCCCAGCCATGAAGAAACAGAAATGGTTTCCCCTGTCTCTGCTAGCGAGATCACACTTCCCTGTCTGTTCCACAAGCACCCGCAAACCTTCTCCTCCCTGGGAGAGGCAAGTAGGCCTCACCCCCTTTATTCATCTTCCTCCCTGCCTGGCTCCACCAGTGCTAGAAATGCTAACTGAACCCCAGTTGCCTGGGTCAAAGTAAGGGCTCCAGCCTTATGTACCATGGAGCCAGGCTACATTAACATTTTTAAATGACAAAGAACAGTGACATTTAAAGACTCCTTGGTATAGTATGACAATATAAGAGTACATAATGGATCTAAAATCATTAACTTGAAATAAGTGGCTGCTTTTACTGAAACTAAAATAAAAATTACAAAACCCACCAAATGGGCAGCTAAATTATTATAAATGTGTACTATAGTGACAACTGGCAGGAAAATAAACTTGAAAGAAGCACATGAAATCCCCAACAGTTTGATGCAGAGATTTAAGTTCATGTCCTGTTAGAAATGCATCATGCAGCAATTCTGATTTTGATCTGTCTACTGTGTGATTCTGAGCAAGTCATTTGTCCTGAAAAAGGACTATATGCCCAGTGGGCTTACCTAGTCTAACAAACATTTCTTTCTTTTGTTTCTTCTTTACTGCTCCAGCCTTTTCAGTACCTCAAAACATTTGTGTTAGGATTGTTCAACATTAGCTAGGATTCATAAAAGAACATTTCTGTGGGTGCATGAAGGCCAAATTGTGCAGTCAAAAAAGCGCAATGTGGGTACATAAGGGTCAAAATAGTGCAATGTGACAACACTGGTTAAGTGTAAAGTAGGAGTAATGTTGTATAACCAGGTATAAATAAATAGGCATTTCACTGGCAAAAACAGAACAGGATGTGCAATGACTAGGACAGGACAGCAGTGAGTCATGTGACTTCATGAGCCCAGTAGTGTGCATGTAGCATGCTCGCAAAGATGCACATGCATACACAAAATAACATGTAATTATGAGGACAGTTGAAAAACCATATAAGGGCTACTCAGCAAAGCCTTTCAGTTTTTATATTATAAATAGAGAAGAAATTGGTGGATAGAACAGGCAGAAAGAGGAAAGATCAGGAGGAGAACAAAAAAGGGTTAGGAGAAAGTAAGAGTGATATGGGGATCAGGGAAGCAAGGGTATTTTTTGGGGGCAAGTACACATTTTATTATATTTTTAAGAAGGGTATTGGGGAAGGTACCATGGGGAAGGTGTGGATATGAAAATGGGTATAGGGATGGCAGCAGGGACAGACAATGAAGAAGACAGACTGACAGGGTTGATGCTAACACATATGGGGAAAGAAACACACAGGAGAGTGAGAGAGATATACAGAGAACAATTGGTGATGGGAGAACTGGACAACAAACTGAAGATAGAAATTAAACACAATAAAAGGAAACATCGTGATGGGGGATAGGGTGAGAGTGATTGCTGATTGTCATGATGTATAATACTGCACCCATCCTGAGGTCAGTCACTTGTGTGGCCACCTTCACTGGTGGGCCCAGTCACATTGGCCTGCTGGTCAGGGCCAGGCATTTGAATGACTCTGCCAATCACATGGACATGCACTCCAGGCTGCTCATGTGGGTGTCTATCTGCCAATCCACAAAGGCTGCCACTAGGCCTTCCACTTCTTCCTGGCTCACATACCAGGATCCCCCCATTGAAGCCCTCCTGATAAGGAGCTTACACCCCCTCCATGGAGAGAGTCCACCAGAAGACAACAGGCAGCAATCCAGGTCCCTCCCTGCTGGATGGCCTACATCACCCTGCAGCCAGGTGCACCTAGAGAACAATAGGGACCCAGCAGGTGGTGACAAGGTAGGCTTGTGATGCGGTGGTTGCAGCCACAAGACATCCATTGCTCTGGTCAGTGCTGCATAAAATATGAACAAATAGGGAGAAACAAAATAACAAAGGAAAAATAAAAATAAGACACTGGGAAAAAGAAAAGCAAATTCCAATAATGTGTGCTATACTACATTATAGTATAGGCCCAGGAGGAGTGAAATGCTGTGAAATTTGTACTGTCAAACAAAAAACAATATAGAGGCCTGACACAAATATACTAGAGAACCATGTGTACCACAATGGGAAAGGTTAAATGCCACCTAACCAGTCTTCTAAGTCTAAGACATTAGCACAGTCCATCATTTGCAAAAAGTGTGATTGCAAGGGGCAGTGAAACTAGGTTGCACAAACCCCTGATCATATGATGCCCAGCCTAGAGGAATTTTCCAGCAAGTGGCAGATATGGCCTACCAAACTTTGGTCTGTATAGCACTGGAGAGACCATGCCATATATACACCACCACAGAATTCCAAAGTGAATTCACATGGGACACTGAAACCTAATGGCAATACATAGAATGATATAGGACAGCTTACTATGAAGCATTAACCAACAGACTGTTAGATTCATACATATGGTATGCCAGGTGTAACTAAGACAGGCAGGGGCAGTGTTATAGCCAGAGTAAGAGTAAGGTATGGCAGGTTGACCAGGCCATTGTGTGTTAATGACACAGTGGACAGATATACGCATGGTACTGAAATTTGCCAACCAATTGGGTCCAAAGTAGACAACACGCAGGATGGTGGATGCATTCCCATGGTCAGCCCACTCTCCATCATAATGACACCACTGGGAATCCATTATGATAGGATGCATAGTAGAACACTTCAACTTACAGTTACAAAGTATGAGAGACATAAGGCAAAGCTTAAGCAATGTTGTGAATAATCAGCAGCAATGCAAATTTGGACAGCAGAAACCTAACAAATATATAGATATTAACATCAATTCCATACACATTTACCAATGCCTGGACAGTCATGCTTGTATCCTCTAGCATATCACCCTATTTTCCACTATCTCACTAGCTGGCAAAAAAAGGAATACCAATAACTGCTTATAGCTGAAAAAAGAATACTTTCCTATGTATAAGCACAATCACTGTTACTTACTGTGCATCTCTGGCATTGGTGAAGAAGATCACTGTGGTGTCTCTTCAAGTTGCTATAACAATGCTGCCACTCACCAGGTTGGGTGATGCCCATGGCAACACTCATCACTCTAGTAAGGCAGTGCCAGGCACCCACCTTGTAATGTGGACCCTCTGAGGGTTCTCCAGCATGCAGTCATGATGTTAAAATGTGTGATGTATAGAAATATTTTGGTCTCCCTCCTGCACCATGCAGGAGCCCTTACAAGTGTAGCCTTTTAGTAGCCATGACCACTTTACAGACTGATATCAAGAGGAAAATGGTAGCAAATTCACTTCAATGCACATTCTGGGAACCACATGACACACATCACAGGGCAGTAGAGCAGCGTGATGTAGTCCAATGCCAGTACATAGTTGCACATCACCAAAACTGCTGCCCAGAGGGTGCAGCCAGGTGAACTGGACATAAGTATAACTTTCTATATATCATGTTACCTTCCATGATGATAACATAGTGCCCTAGGGATTGCAAGATGAATATCAATAAAGTCTCCCCATGGAAGTCACAGACCTACTCAAGCATGCTGACGTGGCTTTTCAGTTTATGATAGCTGTTTACGGGCTGGCAAGTGCTAGTACACATTGTGATAAGTGTGTGATTCAGAATCATTTCCCCTACATTGCCTCATTAACATGTGTCATATTATGACCCCCAAAATATTTTATTTATTTTATTGACACTTGTTTACCGGAAAAGTTGTACTGGGCACAAGTGCCCTTTTTCAGCTGAGGCCTGGGAGAAAAACTCCACGGTATCATATTTAATGCAGTCAGTATTTACAATAAACTTTATAATGCAATTTCAGTGAATACATAGCATAATAACCAGTGTGATAAAATTTGTATTGATAGTCACAAACAATAATATACAAGCATTGTATTGAGAAGTTACAGATAGAAGAGTGGTGTATAAGGTAGGTAGGAGTAATTTAGGAAATACATTAGAGTGAGGTATTAGAGTGGATAATCAAGTTTAAGTGTAAGTAGAGGAGTAACAGTGGGATAGTAATTTGGTTCTGATAAACAGAAGTAGGTATAGTAGTTTAAGTACTACAGTAAAGTGCAGTATTAGGATGGGATACGCAGGTTAAGTGATTTAGTGTTTTAAAGGGAGGTATAAGAAAGGTTCATAGGTGTGTACTAGGCTAATGGCCCTATGGCCTTTGCAAGCCTAGCCATAGGATTACCCTGGCATAGTGCCACCCGACCTTAGTTTCCAGTGCCTCTGTCAAGTAGAGCCACTGGAGTTATCCCCAGGGTGAATTTTCTGTTTCCCATCCACTCATTAAGATTTCTCTTGAAGAGGGTCAGTGATGTGCTCTGCTTGACATGTATGGGAAGTCTGTTCCATAGCATGGGCAGTCTCTGGTTTATGAACCTATCCCTCCAGCATGTTCTTTTAATTGTGGTAATGAGGTTGAGGTCTCTGGAGCATGTGGTGCAGAGGGATTGGGATTTCTTTAGATGTAGCATTTCTAACAGAGCTGGGTCAGACATGGCTTTGTAAGTCAAGCAGAGATCGCCTCTAAGTAGGTGATATGAGACAGAGAATAGTTGGAGATTTTTGAGTCTGTCCATATAGGACAAGTGTTTAAGGCCTAGAATCTTCTTTGTGGTGTACATTTGCAGTCTCTCCAGTTGTTGCAGGTGTCTAGTGAGGCACATGCCAAATGGGGCATTGTACTTGATGATTGGCCTAATGAGGGAAGAGTAGTGGGAGACAATGACCTCTTTCTTCCTGGATGCAAAACCTTTAGTAATGAGATGGGCCACATAGAAGGACTTTCAGACCATAGTGGCAATGTGGTGCTCAAAAGGGAGGTTGCTGTCAACCAGTGTTCCCAGATCTCTTATAACGCCTTCTGTGTTCAGTGGACTACCATCAATGTGGTAATTTGTGGGAACCGGGTTTTTCCCAAAGGGGATGATGACACATTTTTTGGCATTGAGCTTAAGGCCATGGTTCTGACACCAGTCGTTGGTCACAGTGAGGCCATTCTGTAGGATGTCAACATCACTTGGGGAGTTAATAATAACTCCCAACTTGCAATTATCTGCGAACCTTGTCAGCCAGAGTCCCTTCATATTGGCCTGGACTTCAGAGAAGTAGATAACAAACCGAACCCTGTGGGACTCCACTCATGACTAATCAGCAGTCTTACTTGGAGTGAGCTACTTTCAAACTGTGGGTTCTATCTGTGAGCCAGTTTGCAACCCACCTAGTGATATAGGGATTGATGCCAAGCTTAGTGAGTTTTTCTATGATTCCTGAGTGGGAATGGTATCAAAAGCCTTGGCCAGATCCAGGTAGGCTGTATGAACCACGTTGCCTTCATCCACAGCTCTGGTGACTGACTCAAAGAAGTTGACCAAGTTGAGCAGGCATGATCTACCCTTCACAAAATCAAACTGTGTGGGATCCAGAGTTTGGAGATTCCCTATATCCTTGTTTATTAGGTCCATGGTGATGCGTTCCATAGCTTTGCATATCAGACTCGTCAGGCTAATGGGCAATAGTTCCCACGGTCTGTAGTCGCTCCTCCTTTGTGGAGAGGGATGACTGTATCAGTGCGCCATTTGGCAGAGACAAAGCCTGAGGTGAGGCTATGACTGAACAGGGCACACAGGTGAGGTGCCAGTTCACTCTGTAGTTCATGGAGAACACAACCAGTCAGGTCCCATAAAAGCTGTATTCTTGGCCTTGGACAGTGCTGTTTTAACCTGTACAGCAGTAATACTGGGTGCTTGGCAATCTACCAGTATTGTGATTGGTCCTTTGGGGGGGTAAAGTTGGCACTGAGTCTGTCGGCTAGCATACTGGCAATATCTGTTGGCTCGGTATAGGAGGTACCATTGTGTAGTAGCTTAGAGCAAATCTGGGTATTGCCGTGGAGATTCTTTACATAACTATAGAAGGCCTTGTGGTTGTCTTTACTATCTGCTGCAATTCTGTTTTCATACCTAGCTTTAGAGGATTTGATGAGTGATCTCAATTTTTTTGTTGAGGCAAATAAGGGAGTTTTTCCAATCTTGGAACTTCACCTTATTCCGCATCAGTTTTCTCCTTCTGATGTAGAGTTTGTTTATGGCAGGGGACCACCAGATTGGCTTCCTTTATTTGGAGTAGAGTGTCTTGGTTCTTTTGGGTATGGCGAGATCCATGCATATGTGTACGTGTTCATACAGTGCATTGGTGTGTGATTCTGAGGTCACGCAACTATTCTCAATTTGCATGGGTGCTGTGAAGTTATCCACCTCTGTTTTTTAGGATCCCAAAGTTAGCTTTGGAGAAGTTTTTCATGGTGGTTACCTTTGCTGGGGGGGGTGGGAGGGATGTAGATTTCCAGGTTGATTAGCTTGTGGTCAGATCTAACCAGGGAGGAACTGACTATTGGTGTAGAGTAATGGCTGCCCATGTTAGTAATGACCAGGTCAAGGATGTTGCTACCTCTAGTGGGGGTAAGAATGAGCTGGTCCAGGGCATTGGAATTAATGAACTCAAGGAAATGTTGGACAAGTGTACTGGTACATGGGTAATTTACCCAGTTAATGGAGGGGTAGTTGAAGTCACCTAGTAAGAGAGTGTTAGGTTGGACCCTAATATTCCCCAGGGTGCTTAGGAATGTGGAGTGTGAGTCTTGGGACATGGTTGGGGACCTATAGCAGGCTACGACGGGTCTATATCATGAAATCGAATGATGTGAACACCGAATACCGGAAGGCCAAACCTGGTAAGTCGAAAGTTGAGAATGTCGAAGCCGCAGAATCCAGAATTCTTTCCCAAGGAAAGAATTCAGTTGGCCGTTTCTGCGGCTTTAGCATTTTCGGACCGGGTCAAGGTAAGTGTACGAATGGGTAGTGACAGACTTTAGGGTTAGGGTACGGGTCAGGTAAGTGTGCAATAGTGACGGACTTTAGGGTTAGGGCACGGATCAGGTAAGTGTGCGGTAGTGACGGACTTTAGGGTTAGGGTGTGGGTCAGCTAATTGTGCAGTAGTGATGGACTTTAGGGTTAGGCCTGGTTAAGGTTAGTGCATAGATAGTGGTGTATGTTAGGTTTAGTGTAGGTTTTGAAGGTGTTTGGTGTGATTGTGTTATGTGTGTGTTTTTCAGAACAGCAAATTTTTTCCCTGGGAAAAAAGTTGCTGTTTTGAAGTGTCAATGTTATCCGAATTCGATCTTCCAAATTCGAACTTATGGTGTTCGACATTTTGAAAGTTCGATTTTGTGATATAGACCTGGCTATGACCTGAATCTCTGTCTTACCCAATGTTAGCTGCACCTGAAGTATCTCTGATGCATTATGTTGGGCTACCAGTCTGGAGGTGTGAGCATCCTTTATGAATATGGAAATACGACCGCCTTTGGAGCTTCGGTCCAAGTTCTGGGGCCGAAAGGAGTGGAATGAGTTATAGCCTGGTAGTGCAGGGGTGCTTTCTGCTTCCTTGAACCAGGTCTCTGTTACAGCACAAATGTTGATGTTCTCCATTTTAAGGAGTGCTGTGAGCCAGTGCATTTTGAGATTTAGACTTCTAGTGTTGAGCAACATGACCCTCAGATTGGATTTGTTTGTAGCTGTTATGGTGGTAATTTGGTCTTTGGAACACCGCCTAAAAAAGGCACTATAGGAGTGGCAAGAGCCTTGTCCAGTATCCGGAAGCCCAGGGGTGACAGATGCAGGCCATCTCTGGAAAAGCATCGAGGTCTGTCAATCATGTAATCCCAGGCAGACAGATACTGGATCCCCTTAGAGTGACACCAGAAACCTACCGAATTGTTGAAATCAGTAATTTTCTGCTTCTACTGTGGCATAATTCTGGGTGATGGTAGGATGCTGCTCAGGGCTAGGGTCATACCCGCCTAGGCTACATAATCCTCCATGCTCCTCCATGTCTCTTTTCATGTAGTCCAGGGAGGTAAATCTCAGGTCATTCACACCCACATGTACAATGACAGAGTTATATCTGTACCTGTTCTTGAGGTACCTGAGTGCATGCATTATGTGTCGAATCCTGGCACCTGACAGGCAACTGACTGTTACTTTCTCCTTATTCAACCCAGTGAGTGGGACATCGGTGTGCCTCACTATTGAGTCACCTATGACTAGTATGTTAGGTATGCTGTTTTGCCTTAGGGGCTTTGGTTGAGTGGCACACTGTTTAGGATAGTTACGTCTCTCGTGATTAGTGTTGTGTTGTGGTGGTCGAGTGCATTTTTGCCTTGGAGGTCCCTGCTGCTTGGGTAGATTTTTATTGAGAGCCTACGTGAAGGTGGGTGTGTGGTTTGTGTTTTTATGTGAAGGCAGTGCTGGTGTGTGTTCCGGAGGGCTATGTGTTCCATGTTGTGTGGTGCAAGTGTTGACCTTCTCCTCTTGACCAGCTATTCCGGTCTTGGCTGGAGAGTGCGTGGCTTCCAATTTGGATATATAAGTGCATCTCTCGCAAGTCTGAGTGTTGGTAGGTAAGAGGAGGGGGTTGTCAGTGTACATGAGGCAGTTGCTACATTGCCTCAGGATGCCCAAGTTCACCAGGTTAAAAGAGAAAGCACAGAGAACTGACCTTTAGACATGCCTGGTGGGGTGGACATTGATAATAAGTACTAGATCTGTTTCCTTGTAGAATGCTTAGTGCTGGTAGCACTTGGGTGCTACAATAATTGCAAAAGAAGTCTGGTAAAGTGCTAGACTAATAGGCTAGTATAGGTGCAGGAGAGGAGAGAACTAGTAGATCTAAGGGAAAAATTGAAGAGCAGACTCTGACACTACTCAGAAGCTTTCAAACAGTCCTGGGTACAACAAGTCTGTATCTCGACTAGGCAAGTTACAGGAAAGGTGGAAAACAAAAGCAAACACGGGCTTTTAAAGCAGAAAGTTGTGAGAGAGATGGAAAAACTGTCCAAATGGCCAATAAACTACAATTTCTGGGCCAGGAACCACTCCTCTTGTGGTAGATAGGCTACCTAGTGCTTACCACTCCCACTGATATGCTAGAAGGCTTCCCTCCAACACAGAAAGGCTTGGGGGACTCAGAAGCATATAGTCTTGGATACAGCAAATCTGTATCTGGACTAGACTAGTTACAGGAAAGGGGAAAACAAGCGCAAACACAGGCTTTTAATCCAGAAAGTTGAAAGAGATGGGAGAAACTGCCCAAAAGGCCAGTAAACCACAAATCTGGGCCAGAAACCACTCCTCTTGTGGAAGATAGGCTACCAAGTGCTTACCACTCCCACTGATAAGCTAGAAGGCTTCCCCCCAACACAGAAAGGCTTGGGGGGCTCAGAAGCTTACAAGCAGTCCTGGATACAACAAATCTGTATCTGGACTAGACTAGCTACAAGAAAGGGGGGAAACAAGTGCAAATGTGGGCTTTTAAATCAGAAAGTTGAGGGAGATGGAAAAACTGCCCAAACAGCCAATAAATACAATTTCTGGGCCAGAAACCACTCCTTATGTGGCAGATAGGTTACATACCACTCCCAATGGTAAGCGAGAAGGCTTCCTTCCAACACAGAAAGGCTTGGGGGTCTCAGAGCCTTACAAACAGTCCTGGATACAGCAAATCTGTATCTGGACTAGACTAGTTACAGGAAAGGGAGGATACAAGTGCAAATGCGGGCTTTTAAATCAGAAAGTTAAGAGAGATGGAAAAACTGCCCAAACGGCCAATAACTACAATTTCTGGGCCCAGAAACCACTCTTTATGTGGTAGATAGCTTACCTAGTGCTTACCACTCCCACTAATAAGCTAGAAGGCTTCCCTCCAACACAGAAAGGCTTGGGTGGGTTCAGGAGCTTACAAACAGTCCTGGATACAGCAAATCTGTATCTGGACTAGACTAGTTACAGGAAAGGGGGGAAACAAGTGCAAATGCGGGCTTTTAAATCAGAAAGTTGAGAGAGATGGAAAAACTGCCCAAACGGCCAATAACTACAATTTCTGGGCCAGAAACCACTCCTTATGTGGTAGATAGGTTACCTAGTGCTTACCACTCCCACTGATAAGCGAGAAGGCTTCCCTCCAACACAGAAAAGCTTGGGGGCTCAGGAGCTTACAAACAGCCCTGGATACAGTAAATCTGTATCTGGACTAGACTAGTTACAGGAAAGGGGGGAAACAAGTGCAAATGTGGCCTTTTAAATCAGGAAGTTAAGAGAGATGGATAAACTGCTCAAATGGCCAGTAACTACAATTTCTGGGCTAGAAACCACTCCTTATGCGGTAGATAGGTTACCTAGTGCTTACCACTCCCACTGATAAGCTAGAAGGCTTCCCTTCAACACAGAAAGGCTTGGGGGGACTCAGGAGCTTACAAACAGTCCTAGATACAGAAAATCTGTATCTGGACTAGACTAGTTACAGGAAAGGAGGGATACAAATGCAAATGCGGGCTTTTAAATCAGAAAGTTGAGAGAGATGGAAAACTGCCCAAACAGCCATTAACTACTATTTCTGGGCCCAGAAACCACTCATGTGATAGCTGGCTTACCCAGTGCTTACCATTCTCACTGATAAGCTAGAAGGCTCCCCTCCAACACAGAAAGGCTTGGGGGCTCAGGAGCTTCCAAACAGTCCTGGATACAGCAAATCTGTATGTGGACTTGACTACTTACTGGAAAGGGGGGAAACAAGTACAAATGAGGGCTTTTCAATCAGGAAGTAAAGCGAGATGGAAAAACTGCCCAAACGCCCTATAAACTACAATTTCTTGGCTAGAAACCACTCCTCTTGTGGTAGATAGGCTACCTAGTACTTACCACTCCCACTGATAAGCTAGAAGGCTTCCCTCCAACACAGAAAGGCTTGGGGAACTCAGAAGCTTACAGTCCTGGACACAGCAAATCTGTATATGGACTAGACTAGTTATAGGAAAGGGGGGAGCCAAGCGCAAACACAGGCTTTTAAGCCAGAAAGTTGAAAGAGATGGGAGAAACTGCCCAGAAGGCCAATAAACCACAAATCTGGGCCAAAAACCACTCCTCTTGTGGTAGATAGGCTACCTAGTGCTTATCACTCCCACTGATAAGCTAGAAGGCTTCCCTCCAACACAGAAAGGCTTGGCGACTCAGTAGCTTACAAACAGTCCTGGATACAGCAAATCTGTATGTGGACTAGACTAGTTACAGGAAAGGGGGAAACAAGTGCAAATGTGAGCTTTTAAATCAGGATGTTGAGAGAGATAGAAAAACTACCCAAATGGCTAATATCTACAATTTCTGGGTCAGAAACCACTTCTTATGTGGTAGATAGGTTACCTAGTGCGTACCAATCCCACTGATAAGCTAGAAGGCTTCTGTCCAACACAGAAAGGCTTGGGGGGTGGCTCAGGAGCTTACAAACAGTCCTAGATACAGCAAATCTGTGTCTGGACTACACTAGTTACAGAAAAGGGGGATACAAGTGCAAATGTGGGCTTTTAAATCAGAAAGTTGAGGGAGATGGAAAAACTGCCCAAATGGCCAATAACTACAATGTCTGGGACCAGAAACCACTCCTTATGTGATAGATAGAGTACCTAGTGCTTACTACTCCCACTGATAAGCTAGAAGGCTTCCCTCCAACACAGAAATGCTTGGGGGGGGGCTCAGGAGCTTACAAACAGTCCTGCATACAGCAAATCTGTATCTGAACTAGACTAGTTACTGGAAAGGGGGGAAACAAGTGCAAATGTGGGCTTTTAAATCAGAACATTGAGAGAGATGGAAAAACTTCCCAAACGGCCAATAACTGCAATTTCTCGGCCCGAAACTACTCCTTATGTGGTAGATATGTTACCTAGTGCTTGCCACTCCCACTAATAAGCTAGAAGTCTTCCCTCCAACACAGAAAGGCTTGGGGGCTTTGGAACTTACATACAGTCCTGGATACAGCAAATCTGTATCTGGACTAGACTCATTACAGGAAAGGGGGAAACAGGCTTAGAGGTTTTTTTTTGGTAAAGTGGAAAAGGAGACATCTGGAACAGAAGGTAATTCAAGGTTAAGAATCTAAGTGGGTTGGCTTTCACTAATGTTCTCTCTCTATTAGGTAGAATTAACTAATGACACTAGACTGGGAGGAGTGTCCCAGATAAAATATACAGTATTGGCTGGCAACTGCAAAGCCACCAAGTATAAGAACAAGACAATAGGGAGGAGGGGTAGGGAATCTATTACAGCTACTAGGTGTAACCACTTAATGAAAGTTTTAAACAGATAAAGGAGCAAGGACACTCTAGAGAATGCTTTTAACTGCAAACAAATCAGTTATATGATTCCTGACTAGAACACAGAAACCTCAAAAAAATCACAAATGCACACAAAAGCACGGATAGAGCTCTCACAAACAGAAAATACAACTCTCAGTATGAAAAAGCAGTTTACAGCTAAGTAATTCAGTGAACATGCAATTAGAGTAATGAAACAGTATCTAGCAATGAAAAATAAGTTAAAACAGTATAAAACAGTACATAAATGCAGTGAAACAGTAAAAAACGCTTTATAACAGTGCAAAATGTAGTAGATTAACTGTATAGCACAGTTATAAGTGTTACAGAAGTGCAATTCAATGAAATAAGTGTAAGAAATAACTTATCCTGCTCTTGCAATGTTAAGGAATTTTTGCTTAGTCTTAGTAATGAATCACCATCTACAGCCTGGTAAATATAAGCTGATGAAGGGTGTTAGAGAGCTATGTCCCAGATGTGGAGCAGGGATAAAGCCAGGAGGCAGAGAGAAAGTATTTTTGTAATGGTTTGAAAAGATGAAAGTGTGAGAGAGACCTGATATAGAAATTTTATTCCAAGTTCTAGCTACAATGTTGGAATAGAGATTGACCCCACCAGCCCTCTAGGGTTTGTAGACGGTAACCAATTGTTTATCATTTGACCTAAGGGGATGTTTTGATAGATAATATTGGCGTATGGGGCTAATTGCTGGGCAATTGAATGAGGTATAAATGATTTTGTGGGTTAAGGTGAGCTAGGTATAAGATAGGTGGTGAGGAAGCTTGAGCAAGATAAGTGTTTTTCATGCTAATCAGTAGTGGGTATTGTAAGGTTTATTGCAAGTGAATCTGGTGACTTTGTTGTAGCACTGTTCAAGTTTAGAACTAAGTGAGGCTTGTAGGTCAGTCATGATAGAAACTCCATACAGGAGAGAGGGTGAGAGGTAAGTGGTAGGTAGAGTTACCTTGGCAGAGTCTGCAAGGAATTTCTTTATTTTGGGCAGGGTACCTAGTTTTTGGTGGATTTCTTTGGTGCTGTTGTGGATATGTAAATCAAATTTAAGATAGTCATCAATTGTCATGCCAAAATAGTGTGATATAAACAGTTGCCACCACTACAGTGTTCATCGCACTATCAAATTTCTCTGGAATACAGAGTGGATCCCAAAGGAATTATTTATATTAGTTTACAGAGTGAAGAACTGTTTTACAACTGCTGTATTAAGGGTTCATAGACCAGTGGCAGGTGAGGAGAGTGAATGGATGACTATGTGATTCTTTTATTGTTGGGGGTTGCTCCACAGCAACCTGCAGACAGAGAGATGGACAGTGCGGAAAGGATTGTGATGGATCTCAACGTTAAGTATATAAGTCTACAGAGTACAAATGTTTTGAAATATACTGTGGTAAGGGTACACAGGCTATTGACAGCTGGGGAGAGTGACTGGATATGTTTACCTTTACTGGTAAGCTTATGTAATCCACAAAGCACTGCTACTCTTAGTATTTTATTGAGAACTTACTAACAGACTAGTTTGTCCTGAGCTCTTCTTTCCCATTCCAGCCTACATTCTCAGCAGGAAGGCACCCATAGAAGGGCTCAGTTATGTAGACTAGGTGTCAATCATTAGGCCTGCAAGGTGGAGTTAGAATCATGGATCTTAGGAGGGCAGGAGCAAATTAGGAAAAGGTAGCCAGGTAATATAGACTATTTACATCCTAAATTTTAGAAGCCGGATTTAATTGTTTTATCAGATGAAGCAAACAAGCTCCCTCCCTTCCTCCCCTGTTGCTCATTGGATGGGTTTAGCAGCAAGTAGAAGCCCCTTCTTTCAAAAGGTATATATAATGAGGGCAAAAAGAAACCCCTCCCTCACATGTAATCATAACGAGTTCTTAGAATTACTGACAAGAGAAAGACAAAGATTATGTGGAATTGGTAAGGAATTCAGATACTACAGCAAATGAAAAAGTTGTCTTACAAGGTGGGGACAAGCACAGAGCATGGCCTTTTCTAGGATTAATGAGTTAGGGGGACAAGAAAATCTACTGTGGCAAGGAGAGGCTGACATATTTGATTATTAGATGGCTAAATTAGTCAGGTTAGGGCAATTGATGGACAAGCAAATTCCGACAAGAGTGAGGCACTACCATGCAGCAGGGCCTTCAGGCCTCTGGCCATATGGCATGTACTTTTATGCCTCCAGCTGGTGCAGATGAAGGTAGTGAACTGAAAGTTTATGGACTTAACTAATCTATTGTATGAAAACTTGTAAAGTATATAAACAGTAATAAACATGTGAAATTAAATGAAAAGTAGAAATGTTATTTTATTAATCTGTATGACCAATGCACCACATCTGGCTGATCACCCTTATCCATTCTATCCCATTCTGTTCAAAAATGACCACTTGTCCAGTAATCTTCTATTTTATCTTGTACTATGTCTGCTTGTCCACATACACCAGTAACCAGACAGTTACCAAAGGGGAGACTCAAACCTTGTCCCTTGTGTCTGTGAAGTAAACACCTTAATGGTTATGCCAAACTCTCCGTGAGCCTCTGTAGAAAAGGGGTTTTCCACTGAGTCAGACTTTTCTGGTCAACAAAAACAATACATAAATGCATGCATTTATGTATTTATGTATAAATAAATACATACATACATACATAAATGGAGATCAGATGGCTTAGTGGTTAAGGTCTTTGCCTCCCATGCACAAGGTGCAAGGTTCAATCCTGACCTCCGACCAATCTCTGTTTGGAGATTGTATATTCTCCCTGTGTCTCCATGGGGTTTCTCCCATGTCCAAAAAACATGCTGAGTGTTTCCATCTCAAACTTACCAATGAATGGAGCTGTGGGCAGCAGCACAGGTTCTACATGGTCCCCTATAGGGGGAAGAGTTGTACAGTTGGGCATCTACTGTGGTGTGCAGTATCCTCAAGATAGGAGAACACGGATCACAGACTGCGCACTGTGGCAGGGTTAACCACTCAACAGTGTAAAATATGGCTGTAGGTGATTTGGTCATGTTGACTAATGTTACCAAAAATGGGCATGGGTAGTTACTGGTAATAAGTGGGTTGAGGACTGGTAATAAGTGGGTTGAGGACCCAGCCTACTCTGACCAATGCCAGGGACCCTTGCTAATGGTGGTAGGGGTATATGTGCCCCTATTGGCAAAGGCTACTGGCTGGATGGTATCTAGTTGCCCAGCCTGGGTTACCTGGGATAGCTCTGTTGAGCGAAAGCTAGACGTAAAACCAACCAACCTGCCAAACATGAACTGAGAATTGCTACGCTTAATGTAGCTTCACTGACAGGACGCAGCTTGGAAGTGGATGACATGATGATACGGAGGAGGCTGGACATCCTCTATGTATCCAAGAGATGAGATGGAAGGGCAGTGCAGCAAAGTCACTTGGCTTGGGATCCAGAGTCTACTACTCAGGTGGAGGTCAGGCTAGAAATAGTGTAGGAATTGTGGTGCGAGAGAGGCTTCAGAAGGCAGTAAGGGATATCATCAGAATTAATGACAGATTCACAGCAGTCAAACTCCAGTGTAATGATGGGGCAGTATTCATAATTTCAGCCTCTGCCCCACAGCAGAGTTGTAATAGTGAGGAAAAGAGTGCATTCAGACAGCAGTTGCAGGACCTACTAGATAAAGCTGGAGAACATGAATTGGTGTTGATAATGGGTGACTTGAATGCACATATCAGGACAGACAGAGTGGGATATAAGGACTGCCTGGGTCTACATGGGTGGGGCAACAGGAATAAAGAAGGAGAAGCAATTCTAGACTTCTGTCTGGCAAATGGCTTGATAGTAACCAACACATGGTTCAAAAAGAGAGAGTGTCACAAGATCGCATACAAGAGTAGTCAACATGCAACTCAGGTAGAGACTTCTTCCTATTAAGGAAAAGGCACTGGGGTAGAATCCATGATTGCAAAGTCATCCCCAGTGAAACAGTCAGCCCACAGCATAAACCACTAGTTGCCACAATCAGCTGCAAGCAGTGGTCAGAGAAGGCTCTAAGGTCAATAGAGACTAGGCTGAAGACCTGGAAGTTGACTGGAGAGAAAGTACAACAGTTCAAGGAATTACTCAAGGCTCTAGCACCCCAAGAAGAGGAAGAAATAGGTGGAGTTGAAGAAGAATGGCAGCACCTAAAAACAGCATGTGTTAGAACTACAGAAAAGATATGTGGCCGAGCCAGGTATGGAAATAAGGTACATAAGGAAAGCTGGTCATGGAATGCAGGAGTCCAGGAAGTCATCAAAAGAAAGAAGGAGTGCAGGAAGAAGTGGGAGATAGAAAAGACTGACCTGGCTAGAAAGGACTACTGGTTGGCTAACAAAGAATCTAAGAAAGAAGTTTCAGTAGCAAAGAACAGGGCATCAGCGGCACTGTGCCAACTTCTGGAAAGTGACTCAGTAAGGGGCGCACAGAAACTATATCAGGTTGCAAGGTAAAGACAGAAAGATAAAGAATGTAGGCAGACACCCTTCATAAGGGATGGCATCAACAACCTGCTCACCAGTTCAGAGGGCATCAAAGGCAGATGGAAGGGGTATTTCCAGCAGCTTCTGAATGAAAAAAAAAACACAGAAGCTGTACTGCCCCAGAAACAGCCTATGATGAGAGAGGAAGAGGAGCCCACCCTAGAAGAAGTAAGAACAGCACTAAGGAAGATGAAGTCAGGGAAATCAGCAGGCTCAGATGAGGTCACAGCAGATATGATAAAGATGCTGGGTGAGATAGGGGAGAAATAGCTCCTGGGGGTACTAATAGCAGTGTGGGGAGAAAGGCATATCCCAGATGACTGGAGAATAAGCATACTCATACCAGTGTACAAGAACAAAGGGGACATCCACATCTGTGGGCAATACAGAGGCATCAAACTCCTATCACATTGCATGAAAGTTAGGGAGAGGGAGTAGTAGAATATAAGATGGGAGATGAGCAGTTCAGATTCAGATCAAGATGCAGCACAATTGACCCGATGTTTGTACTGAGACGGATACGTGAGAAGAAGCTAGAGATGAGGAGAAAGTCCAACTGGGCATTCCTAGACTTGGAGAAACCATATGACAAAGTCCCAAGAAAGCTGATCTAGGCAGTACTGCAGTGGTTTGAAGTCCCAGAAACATTGGTAGAATTAGTGTAGACTATGTACAAGGACCCAATAACTCAAGTACGAACAGTGTCCGGCCTCACAGAGGGGTTCCCAGTGGGAGTGGGTGTACATCAGGGTTCAGCTCTGAGTCCACTGCTCTTCATACTGGCGATGGAATACATTAGCAAACAGGTTGGAGGGGAGGGATTAACAAAGCTGCTGTATGCAGATAATGTGGCAGTGCAGGCAGACTCTGAGCTAGAACTTCAGCAAAGGATAGGAGAATGGAATGCAAATCTGAAGGCACGTGGGATGAAACTAAGCACAGATAAGACAGTGATAATCGCAGCAAATTGGGGAAATCAGAAGAAGGTGAGAATAGAGATAGAATGGAAGATAGTGAAACAGGTAAACAGCTTCAAGTATCTGGGAGGGTAGTTGAGGAGAAGGGTAGTATGAATGAAGAGGTCAAAGCTAGAATCAGAGGGGCTGCAGCCAGCTGGCATAGATTATCAGATATAGTCTATGACAGAAGAATGCCAAAGAATCTGAAAAGTAAGGTGTACAAGACAGTGGTGCGACCAGTACTATTGTATGGTACAGAAACCTGGGCAATAAAGGCAGAACAGTTGAAGAAGCTAGAGGTGATGGAAATGAAGTGCCTGAGAAAGGTGGTAGGATGCACACTGTGGGACAGGCGAAGAAATGAGTACATAAGAGCAGAAGCTAAAGTAGCTCCAGTTGCAGAAAAGATCAAAGAGAACAGATTATGATGGTTTGGGCACGTGTAGAAAAGCAAAAGACAATCTGGTGAGGAAGATTTGGGATAGACAGGAAGAAGGTAAGAGGAAGTGAGGGCAGCCAACAAAGAGGTGGATGGACTGTGTAAAAGAAGATCTGCGACAGTCAAGCATGTGTGTTGAAGGAGTGCGTCACTGAATTGAGAGAGTTGGCAACAGTTAACACAATACCCTGACCCCATGTAGAAAAAATGGGAAAAAAGACGGCTGATAATGATGATGATGATGATGATGATGATGATGAAAAGCAATACATAAATAAATCAAGGAGGATAAGACTGTGTAAATGATTCATATTAGTACTACAAAGATTGCTTAATCTATATATGTGTATGTGTGTATACACACAGACACTCACATGTATATATATATATATATATATATATATATATATATATATATATAGTACTAGTCAGGCCTATTTTTAATAGTAACTCTCAAGCAACCAGAAACTACAGTTATCCAACATTTACCAATCCCTATGAGTGCCAGTTAACTGAGAGTTTACTATATATATATACATATATATATATATATATATATATATATATATATATATATATATATATATATATATATATATATATATAGTCTGGCCAAAATGGCTGATGGGTGTCTGTTTTTACTTGAGGGAAGGGAAGAGTGAAGGGGAAAATGGTCATCATGGAACAATATCGTGTTCATTGCAATGTGTTGCACAAAGCAGTACTATTGCCAATATATATTGAAGCATATTGTCAGACGTGCACTTGATAAACTATATTTCCTCATGTATTCTGTGTTCATCTTTACTGTGCAGACCTAAACCAATTTCATTGTGTGTTGCAGTGATAGAAATCACACAACCTTATGTTACCTTAGTGTGAATTGATTCTGTTAATGTTTCAGTCCAGACACATAATAAAACAAGCCAGTAAAGTTAAATAAATTACTATCCTGCTTTTTTGTCTGATTAACTATTAGAACTATCAGAGAAAATTTAAGACAAAAGATTCACATGTTATTGGACTGAGCAGTTTTATGGTAACAAGTGGTATGCAGCCATAACTAAGACGAGAGACTTTGTAACACCAACATACGCTAACATTTATTAACCTTTATGTGCAAAAACAATTACAACTGCACAGTAGTCCCAAGCAGTGGTATTACATCAACCTCTGACTTCATTTTAATATTTTATTAATTGAGTTGCTTTTGTATTATGCAACAAGGAATGTTTTTTACACAAACAATATGTGTTGATAAAAGTTTTCTTTATATAGAAGTACACACAAAATTCAAACTAATATAGATTGTAAGACAACTGTATTATTCACTTCCAGTAGATTTATTTATTTATTATTTATTTTACATTTGTTGACCGGGATAGTCCAACTGGATATATGTCCATTTTCAGTGGAGGCCCGGGGAGAAAAGCTCCAAGGAGACAAGTTAACAGACAAGCAGATAATTCAGGATACATATTTAAACTAGGCCCATTAGTTATGTAGTTGGGCACACATAAAGGAATTAAGCATCAGTGAGGTACATTTGACAACAAGTCTAAATAACAATATATAGTGCAAAATAACACAGATAAGCCATCATTCTTCAGTTGTGGTATACAAATTTTATGAGGATAAAACATGAGAATTACAATAGTATAGATGAGGTACAAGTATTAGTCTGGTGAGGAACAGGGACATAGCCATTTTATGCTTAGGTAAGATTTGAGAGTTATTTTAAATTTAGAAAGGGATGCTTCTAGGGTTAAGGATGTAGGCAGAGAATTCCAGAGTTTGGCTATATAAGACGAATATAGGGAGTCACCAGCATGATCGTGAGATCTGGTAACTGCTAACAGTAATTTATTAGTGGAGCGGAGTTGCCTAGGACAGGAGTACTGTTGGATTATGTTTCTTAATGAAGGTGTTGTGCTTGGATGATAGAGTAGCTTGTGTGTGATAATCAGCTACTCTATCATCCAAGCACAACACCTTCATTAGGGGTACTGAGCTTTCAGAGATGGATCTGTTTATTAGGATAGAGACTGGTATGGCTATTTCAGTTGCCACCAGTTTTAAGAATTCATTGGGGAGGGAGTCTACTCCTAGTGTTGTTGGTTTTAACTGAGAGAGTAATTTTCTTATGTAGGAGGTTGGAGTGGGTTGAAGCTTAAAAGTTGGGTTATTATTAGGTTTGGGGTCAATAGTAATGGTTTTGGTATAAGTTTGTTTTTGTGAAAGGGCAAGAATGGTCTCAGTAAAGAAAGTTTAATTTTCTAGCCTAGATATATTGTCTTTTATTAATTCCTTCACATTCCTTCATAATAAAACATTAAAAAAATAGATGCAAAGGAATTGCAGTTAAATAAAAACAGAAGTCACCATCCTGAAAATTAAACTTTTATTGCTAGAGTATACATGCTACAAGATAAAGTGAAGGGTGTTTTAAAATACTATGAAAGAACAAGTTTGAAATTAGCATGCATATTATAATGTTTTTCATTGTCTCTGTTTGAATACTTTTTGACCTTTACTGGTAGCACGAAATAAAACAGAGCAACCAAAACTTGAAAAGGCAATTATATGAAAGCTGGCTAAATGTTCATAGGTTCATAGTTAGGTATAAGCCTAGCCAAAAAGGTACCCTGGCTTTCGCCACCCAAGAAAATTATTTTCCTGTGCCCCTGTTGAGCAGAGCCACAGAACTGATCCCCGGGGTGATTTTCCTATTTCCCAGCAAATCATCGAGATTTTTGTTGAAGAGTGCTAATGAGGAGCTTTGTTTGGTATAGATAGGTAGTTTGTTCCAGAGTAGGGGAAGTCTGGGACAGGAATCTATCCCTCTGGCATGTTCTGTTTATTGTGGTGACAAGGTTTAGCTCGGAGGGATTAGGATTTCTTTAAGTGGCGTATGTCCAACAGGAAAATCAAAAGCCACGAAGGTAGAACCAAGGAAAGCAAGTGCTCAAAATAGCGTACACAAGGTTTATTTGTCCGCTTTCGTAAAACACTTCATCAGAATGAAAAACAAGGATAAAAGACACACCTTAAATACGCTCATCAATTAAATAATTAAATAATTAAGCAACAATATACAATTAAACATCTTAAATAAAAAAGGAAGAAGTTACTTTCTGCTTGTCAGTAATATATAACTTACGATGTTTTAAAAAACATTTTAAATTAATACATTAATTTAACCCAGGTGGCCTATCTGATTTTAACTTGATTTGCCAGATTGCTTCTCTTTGTTCAAGGTAACATTTGAAATCCCCTCCCCTAGGATCAATGGGGCAAACTTCTAACACTGTAAACAAAAATTTCTTAAAGGAAGAACAATCAATTGAATGCTTATATAAAGCATTGGTACAATCCCTAGATTTAATAGCATAAATGTGTTCCTTAATACGAGTGCTAAGTTTCCTGGTAGTCATCCCTACATAAAATGCAGGGCACCCGGAACAGAAAGAAATGTAAACAACATTTGTCGTATTACAATTAACTAAACCAGGTACCTCAATGGTATATTCAATGGCACTAACAGCTATATAGGGACTAACCAAAATAAATCTGCAGGCAGTGCATTGATGACAACAATGCATGCCTCTTTTATTAGATAAAACATTTTTAACTACAATTTTATTATGTTCCAAAATTTTTTTAAGATTATATTCATTTCGAAACACAAATTTCGGTTTGTCACCCAAAACCTTATATATTTCAGAATTGCCCTCCAACAGCTCTGGGTTTGACATAGCTTTGTATGTTAGGCAGAGATCGACTCTGAGTAGGTGATATGCGACGGACTAAAGCTGGAGTTTTTTGAGACAGTCGGTGTAGGGCATCTGTTTGAGGCCGGTAATCCTCTTTGTGAGGTATTTCTGCGGCCTTTCCAGTTGTTGTAGATGTCTTGTGAGGTACATACCAAAAGGGACGTTGTACTCTATAATGGGTCTAATGAATGATGAGTAGAGGGGAACAATGACCTCTTTTTTCCTGGATGAGAAACCTTTTGTGATGAGGTGTGCCACGTAGAAGGATTTCCTGACTACTGTACTGATGTGATTATCAAAGGAGAGACTACTGTCCACCTGTGTCCCAAGGTCTCTTATCACACTTTTGGTGGTAAGTAGACTACCGCCTATGTGGTAGTTCATGGGTACAGAGTTTTTACCAAAAGGGATGACAATGCACTTTTTGTCATTGAGCTTGAGGCCATGGGTTTGACACCAGGCATCTGTCTCAGTGAGGCCCTTTCACAGGATGTCCACATCGTTAGGAGTTTTGATTATGGCTCCTAGTTTGCAGTCATCTGTGAACTTCATTAGCCAAAGACCTTCTGTGTTAGCCTGTACTTCAAAGAAGTAAATACCAAACAAAAGAGGACCCAGGACTGAACCCTGTGATACTCAACTTGTCACTGGTCTGAAGTCAGATTTGGAGTCTGCTATTTTCACAGTGTGGGTTCTGTCAGTGAGCCAGTTGGCAACTCATCTTGTGACATAGGGATTTATACCTGGTTTAGTGACTTTATCTATAATTCCAGAGTGGGGGATAGTGTCGAAAGCCTTGGCAAGATCTAGATAGGCTTTGTGAACCACCTTACCCTCATCTACAGCTTTGGTGACTGCTTCAAAGAAGTCTATCAGGTTTAGGAGACATGATCTGCCTTTTATAACCCCAAACTGGGTGGGGTCCAGAGTTTGGAGATTACCAATTTCTTTGTTCATAAGTTCCATGATGATACGTTCCATGGCCTTGCAGACCAGGCTCGTCAGGCTAATGGGGCGGTAGTTCCTGGGGTCCATGGTGGATCCCCCTTTGTGAAGTGAGATAACTGTCACTGTGTGCCATTCAGTGGACACAAAGCCTGAGGTCAGGCTATGATTGAATACGGTACTTAGGTGTGGTACCAGTTCATTCTGTAGTTTTTGTAGAACGCAGCCTGGGATGTTGTCAGGGTCCATGGATGCTGTGTTCTTGGCTTTGGAGATTGTGGTTTTTACCTGTCCAGCCATGATTACAGGAACTTTGCATTCTTCTGGTATAGAGATGGGCCCTTTAGGGGTTTAGAGGGGGGTAAAGTTAGCACTGAACCTATCGGCCAGGATGTTGGCAATATCAGTTGGTTCTGTATATTTAGTGCCATTATGCTGTAACTCAGAGCAGATCTGAGTGTTGCCATTGAGATTCTTGACATAGCTATAGAATGCTTTGTGGTTGTCTTTAGAAACAGTGGCAATTTTGTTTTCATAACTAGCTTTGGAGGATTTTATGAGGGATCTCAGCTTCTTACTGAGGCTGACCAGTGAGTTCTCCCAATCATGGGATTTTACTCTTTTTTGCAGCAGTTTCTTTCTTCTGTTGTAGAGTTTGTTTATGGCAGGGGACCACCAGATTGGCTTCCTTTTTTTGGAGGATAGCATATTGGTTCTGTTAGGGATAGCATGATCCATGCACTCATGTAAGTGCTTATAAAGTGCATTTGTGTAGGATTCAGCAGTCGTACTTCTATTGTCCGTCTGCATGGGTGTCGTGAAGTTTGCCACTTCTGTCTTAAGAAGCGTGAAGTTGGCTTTGTAGAAAATTTTTATGGTGGTTTCCCTAATGGGGGGTGGTGGCGGGATGTCGATGTCTAGGGTGATTAGCTTGTGGTCAGATCTGACCAACGAGGAATTGACCTCTGGTGTGGAACACTGGTCACCCATGTTGGTAATGACCAGGTCTAGGATATTGCTGCCCCTGGTGGGAGTGTGGATAAGTTGATCCAAATTGTTGGAATTTATGAATTCCAGAAAACGTTGAGCAAAAGAGTTGGTACATGAGTAGTTTTTCCAGTTAATGGTGGGGTAGTTGAAATTGCCCATTATTAGGGTGTTAGGTTGTACCCTAATATTTTTCAGTGTATCAAGAAATGAGTAGTGGGAATCCTGCGGCATGGTGGGGGATCTGTAGCAAGCTACAATTTGGATTGCGGTCTTGCCCAGAGTTAGTTGCACTTGGATAATCTCAGATGCATTATGCTGAGCAACTAGCCTGGAGGTGTGGATATCCTTAATGAATATGGACACGCCTCTGCCTTTAGTGTTCCAGTCCAGGTTAGGTGGCCAAAAGATGTGGTATGAA
This sequence comes from Protopterus annectens, assembly GCF_019279795.1. NCBI lineage: Eukaryota > Metazoa > Chordata > Ceratodontiformes > Protopteridae > Protopterus > Protopterus annectens. The sequence goes on along the minus strand of NC_056737.1, from coordinate 803,446,290 downwards.
TTATAGCCTGGTAATGCAGGGGTGCTCTCTGGAGCCTTGAACCAGGTCTCTGTCACTGCACAGATGTTGATGTTCTCCATTTTAAGGAGTGCCTCGAGTGAGTGCATTTTGAGGTTTAGACTTCTAGCATTGAGTAGCATTACCCTCAGATTTTGCTTGCTTGTACCTGTTACAGTGGTGTATTTGTCATTTGAACCTTGCCTAAAAAAGGCACTATAGGGGTGGCAAGAGCCTTAGCCAGTATCCGGAATCCCAAGGGTGACAGGTGCAGGCCATCTCTGGCAAAGCATCATGGTCTGTTGATCATGTCATCCCAGGCAGATACTGGATCCGTTTAGAATGACACCAGAAGCTTAGCCAATTGTTGAAGTCAATCATTTTGTCCTTGTACTGTGGTATAATTCTGGGTGATAGCAGGATGCTACTCAGGGCTAGGGTCACACCTGTCTGGGCTACAAGATTGGAGAGCTCCTCCATGTCTCTTTTCATGTAGTCCAGGGAGGTATGTCTCAGGTCATTCACACCAACATGAACAATGACAGAGTCATATTTGTACTTGTTGTGGAGTGACCTGAGTATGTGCATTGTGTGGCGGATCCTGGCACAGGACAGGCAGCTGACAGTAACTTTCTCCTTGTTTAGCCTGGTGAGTAGAACATCAGTGTGCTTGACTATAGAGTCACGTATGACTAGAGTGTTGGGTACATTGTTATGCCTTATGGGCTGTGGTTGGGTGGCACACTGAGTTTGTGGGCTATGTGTCATTTGGGTTGTGTTGGGGGTGGAGGTTGCTTGCATTTCTGCTTTGGAAGTCTCTCTTGCTTATTGAGAGCCTCCGTGAATGTAGGTGTGTGTTTTGTATTTCTATGTGTGTGTTTTGGTGGTGTAGGTTTTGAGGGACTATGTGATGAGTGCGGTGTGATGCAAGTGTTTACCCTCTCCTCTTGACTGTCTAGTCCAGTCTTAGGTGAAGAAAGCTTTGCTTCCAGTTTCGCTATATAAGTGCATCTCTCACAGGTTGTAGTGTTGGGTGGTAGGAGGAGAGGGTTGTCTGCGTACATGAGGCAATTGCTGCATTGCCCCAAGATGCCCAGATTCAGGGTAGACAGGAGAAAACACCAGGAGCTGACCCATAGACATGCCTGGATAAGTGCTTATTTATTAAGTATTAAAACTGTTTTCCTCTAGACAAGTGAGGAAAGTTGAGTGCTGTAATAATTTGTAGCTTATTTAGTACTTACAATGACATCTGAACAAGTGCTGAGCTCAAAGAAACAGATTTGAGTGCTAAAACTAAAAAACTGGCTAGTTCTAAGGGAAGATTTGAAGAGCAGACTTTATGGCGCTGGGAATATTTTAACCCTAGCTAAGCGGCGATGCATAAAGTGTATTTATTTTTTAAATATAACAGCAGCAAATGAGCAAACTGATTTAAACAAATTAACCAATAAAAAGCTACAAACTGAGCCCCGTTCCAGCAGTCTTTGATCAGACAAGTTCTAACTGCACACTCCTGCCACTGGGGTGCAGGGGAACCTTCTTCAGAAAGAGATGGCCTGGATAAGTGCTCAAGTTATACAAATAAAGCTAGATTCAGCAGGTCTGAATCTAGTCTGGTGCTACAGCAAACAAGGCATACCAATTTGAGAAAGAAACTGTTCAATAAGCCTTTAACCAGAAACTCCCAGCTCAGAAGGACAGAATCTACCCTCTCCTCCAACAAGAGTGCAGACCACACCTTCTTAATGTAAAATAACTGGCCGTAAGCCCAAGTGCTTAAACTGGAACTAATACACTTTTAGAATAACAGACACTAAGCCTTCAATCAGCAACTCCCAACTTAGAAGGATGTAAGCTACCTGTTCTGCCACAACAGTGAAGACCACAAACCATTTTAATGTAAAACAACTGGTCTGAAGCCCAAGTGTTTAAATCAAAGGCTTAGAATAACAGTTACAATTTAATCAGGGCACTAACAAGCAGTAATAAAATTAGTAGAATAAATGCAATTAAGTACTTTTAAGAACAGGCAGCAAAAGTAAAATAAAGTAATAAAGTAGGAAGAAACACAAATACAGTAAAAGCAGATGAATAAAGTACAATTTATTTATTTTTTATAACAATAGAAAATGAGCAAACTGATTTAAACTAATTACCCAGTTAACCAGTAAAAAAGATCAAAACTGAGCCCTGTTCCAGCAGTCTTCAATCAGACAAGTTCTAACTGCACACTCCTGCCACTAGGGTGCAGGGGAACCTTCTCCAAAAAAGATAGCCTGGATTAGTGCTCAAGTTATACAAACAAAGCTAGATTCATCAGACCTGAATATAGTCTATGCTACAGCAAACAAGGTGCACCAATTTCAGAAAGAAACAGTTCAAATAAGCAGGTACAATAAACCTTTAACCCGAAATTCCCAGCTCAGAAAGGCAGAATCTAGCCACTCCTCCCACAAAAGTGCAGACCACAAACCTTCTTAATGTAAAATAACTGGCCTGAAGCCCAAGTGCTTAAACCAGAACTAATGCACTTTTAGAATAACAGACACTGAGCCTTCAATCAGCAACTCCCAACTTAGAAGGATGTAAGCTACCTGTCCTGCCACAACAGTGCAGACCACAAACCTTAATGTAAAACAAAAAGTCTGAATCCCAAGTGCTTAAACCAACCGGCTTAGAATAAAAGTTACAATTTAATCAGGCTACTACCAAACAGTAATAAATGCAGCAGACTAAATACAATTGAGTACTTTTAAGAAGAGGCTAAAGCAAAATAAGGTAATAAAGTAGGAAGAAACACAAATACAATAAAAGCAGATGAATAAAGTGCAATTTTTTAGTAAAGTGCAAGGAGAGAGGAAGTGGGTTGACCTTCTCAAATGCTCTCTCTGTATTAAGTAGAGTGAACACCAGACTGGGAGGCGTGTCCCAGATAAAATTTACAGTAGGGGCAGGCAACTGCAAAGCCACCAACTATAACAACATCACAGGAATAGGATGGGAGGGAGTGGGAAAACCAGTTTCAGGACAGATGAGAACAGAAAGCAATGCCAGAAAATATATAAAATAATTCAGTCAGGCAAAAAAATATTTCGGTCAGGCAAAATTAAGTTAAACAATTAGACAGAAAAATAAAATACAGTACTATCTTTAAAACTGCAAGTTTGTACTTAACTTCAGCTTCTAATACAGTTGATTGTAGCCAGCCAAATCACTCACATATTGAGCAGAAAATAAATTCCCAACTATGTGGCTAACACTTAAAGCAGAGAGAAACCCTCTAAGCTAAGAGTTAAATATCGAATAACAAAGAGGTGAGAAGAGCAATAACCCCCTTTAACTACAGAGGGACAGACAGACCACAATATTCAGTGAAACAATTAAACAGACAGAAAAAAACTGTTTCAGTACAGATGAGAACAGAAAGCAATGCCAAAAATATATAAAATAATTCAGTCAGGCAAAAAAATATTTCAGTCAGGCAAAATTAAGTTAAACAACTAAATAGACTGAAAAATAAAATACAGTACTATCTTTAAAACTGCAAGTTTGTACTTAACTTCAGCTTCTAATACAGTTGATGGTAGCCAGCCAAACCACTCAGATATTGAGCAGAAAATAAATTCCCAGCTATGTGGCTAACACTTAAAGCAGAGAGAAACCCTCTAGGCTAAGAGTTAAATATTGAATAACAAATAGGTGAGAACAGCAATAACCCCCTCTAACTGCAGAGGGACTTGAGTAACTCAGTATTACATGTCAAATGAAAAGGAATGCAAGACTTGCATGAGAGGAAAAAATATTCTAGATGAAGGAGTTCAAAGACAATCTACAAAAGCCAGTGACAAAATAATAAATTTAAATTAAAAACAGCAAAAATATTAAATATAGTATTGTCAAAGTCTGATATTCAAACTACTTTGGTTTTACCAATCGCCTGAAGTTGGAAAAGGGGATACCGACCACAAAGGTAAGAAGAGAACACTCTAAAAAGTACTCTGCATAGTCTGTTCTCATGTATTAATGTGTCATACTATGCATCCATCATGGCAATAAAATGATGCCAATTTAACTAATCTGACTCATTGCCTTTATTCTTGGTGTGTTTATCTCAAGTCTCACATGTTTCTATGGAACAGCACTTGATTATAACACTTGTTTCGAAAACATCATATTAAATTCATTCATACTCACAAGGGTATCGATCTGTGATGATCTTCAGTAGCCTGGCCATGAATTCTCACTGAGCTTCTAGAATTAAGAGTTTAGTACCAAGGCCCCTATATTTTATGGAAATTTTCTATAACCCCAGGTGAGATAATCCTTTAGTATTGTGAGAAATACCTTTGCATAGTAAGTAGGAATAACCAGAACTCTGGAACTGGTGTCTATATGTTCTCCAGGGGTGAAAATAGGGTATCACATCCACGGGGTCTACTTCAGTAGACCAAACTCCCACTTACTCAATTTTCAAAACACCGAGACAAAAGACCTGGTACTCCACAAGACTGACAGCTCAGAACACTGACAGATCACTATGGGTAAGTAAGCGCTTGCCCAACATCGTACACACACTAACACCAAAGCAAAAAAAGCCACCCATGAAGGGGGAAAGTCCCCCACACCTCCCCTAACTAAATATACCAACTCTGAGATTGCACTACCGTACAGGTAAGGGGCAAAGGTCAACATGCTGGCCAAGTGCTTCCATTTAGAATGAGTTGCAGATAGTGCTCAATGCTAGACATTGTGCAAATGCAGAGGAGAAAGATAAATGACATGGAAGGGAGAAGATACATAGGCAGGAGAACAGGGAGTCAGGGACCACATAGCTTGTGACAGAAGTAGGGTAATGGTGGCTCAACACAATATGTAGGTGATGGCTGCACAATAGTATATTAGAAACAGTCAATAAACCTTTGCTAATGCAGAGATTAGAACCCTTGAAAATATGCATAAATCAGTCTATAGATATGAGCATTATCTCACGATGCCACAAAGGAACTCCTATGTCACATGCTTTAAATTACACAGTTGAATGACAGTGACAACAATTAAAAATCTTCAGCTGTGCAATAGGAAGTTAAACAGCATTCACCATCAGGCAGCATTTGTGTGAGATGCCAGCCTCCAAAAAATGCTGAGGGCAAAATGTAAAGGCTTTTCTATGAGCCATTTCTGGCCATGTGTTGTGTATGATTCTATTTTTTGACCAGATTAAACATGCACAAAAGGGGTTGATAGAACAGTGGTGAAAATGTGGGGCAAACAAAGGGTAGGATAGAGGAAAAAATAGAGAAATGTGCTGGAGGATGATGGGAGAGCACCATAGCTCTCCACATCTTCAGAACATAAACATAGTATTTGTACACACAGTGTCATGACTTTGGAGAGACACCACACTGGGTATGGGTGATAACAGAATAATATTGTATAGCCAATTGGACCAAATCAACTGTGTTAAGGTGGCACACAGGCAAAGTGGAGAGCTATGCATGGGGCATTTTTTTTTGAAAAAGAGGAATGTTGAGGAAAGTGATTAGGAATGAGAGGTCAGATAGGTAGGGCAGGTTAGGTGGCAGGCACAAACATACAGGACATACAAGACAAATTAGGGACGCTGAGAGACACACAAGGGTGGGGTGGGGCACCATGATTGGAGATAGGGTGGCTTCATACAAACATCCACTTCCAACTTGAGAACAGTGAGAATCAAGTCCTCACGCTCAGAACTGTCATCACTGCCTCCTGTGTTAATTACCTGGGTCAGTGCCAGACATGCCAGTATTTTGGCAATATGAACAGGTCCTTTTCAACCTTGCTGATTCAAGCACAGAGGCCCCTCTCCATAATGCTCTCCACCAGCCCTGTCAGCTCCTGATGGGTGACAAAATAACCACCTCTTACTGCTCCTGGAGGGTACACCAGTAGCTGGGGCAGAGCGACCTGATGCAGGTGGAGAAGGTAGGGCAGGAGTTGTGCAGGCAACACTGACAGGTTAAGACCCAGATGTGCTGGGTGTCTGTGCTGCCTGTGGTGCTGCCACAGCCACCCGTAAAGATATGATGAGCTGAACCCCAGTGGTCAACCTACCCTCCCCATGCTGATGGTCATTTTGTTTTCAGCAACAATGAAGAAGAAAGAAAGAAAAGAGAGAATTAGATTAATGGCATGTCATATTTATTATTTCAATGCATGAAACAACATGACAAATGCATAAGTATACCATGACTACTTCTAGATATGGGAAGTCATTAATGTGTCATAAAATCAATCACAATCGTATGATATGTCTAATAGAATTGTGTATTTCACTGTGCCATATTAGATATCTGCTTGCAGAGGTAATACTTACATTTGCCAAAATTTGGTTGTTAATGTCATGCAGTATTGCAGTTAACATCTTCTAAGTAATATCCTGAAAAAATCTAATGTGTATTTCATAGTATTGAACCACACACAACTAAGCTGATGTACTCATTGCTTAAAGCAATCGCCAAGAGCTATTGGAGCAGGAATATATGCTTGATATAAAAAAATTAAGGTATGCATGCTAGAGATGATATATAGTGATGGATTGAAGGTACTTCCCTGCCTTGCATTCAGACCTGATGCATACTTACCCCAAGCCTCTCTTAAGTGAGTTAGTCTTTCCTGATGCACCTCATTGTTTCCTTCTATCTCCAGTACAATTGTACAGTAGAGAAAATAAAAGAAAAAAAAAAGATTTTTGAAAGCATGATGAATAACTGAGTTTGTTAGCTAATTAATTCCATATCATAGGTGATGGGTCAGTATACTTACACAAGTGAGGGGTGTTTTCAGTCTTAAATTCATCCTTCCATCAGCTCAAGAGGTCTCGCTTGCACCTCTTCATGTCACTGTAATGGTAACGACATTGCTCCTGAATGTGTGGTATGCCAGTTGCACTGGAGACAGCCTTGGTCAAGCTATTCCAAGCCTCAGCCTTATACTGATACTCAGTATATTCCCCTTGCAGTAGCCTCCAGCTGTAGCACTTCATGAAGAGTGCCACAAAAATCCTGTAGTTCTCAGTGCCCCACCTTTGTAGTCTAAATGGAGCATCATCCCTACTGCCGCCACCCATGTCTGCTGGAGTGCACAGGTGTCAGACTTGTTTGCACTACAGAAGACATTCAAAATTAAATTCCTCACTTTTTTACATATTAATTGAACCATGTTTGTGCACTGCCAAGTGAACACAATTGGAAAAGGCATTAAAAAACATAGGAAAACATTAAACAAAAATTGCATCAGTCAAATGGTATACCTACGAATGACCAGAGCAAGAAGTGCATTTCGGTGATACATTCATACTTCTCGCATATCTTTGCCATGTCAGAACTTTACATTTTGGAAAACATTATTAAGACTGTAGGTAATGCCAAATAATGGAAAAGGGAACAGACAACAACTCACACATTGCTAGCATTGGTGAGAATAGTTAATTTTCAGACAGCAACACAGCAATATAACAAAATGTGTCCAAATATGCATTCCAAACCCTCTCTTTAAATTTATCACTTAAATGGACTCAAACCCTGCATCACCTGTCTTTCTCTAAACTCAATGCACTTATACCTTGTGCCACATTGAAAGTTACCCGATAGGTGCATTTTCTTCACTGAGTACTACCCAGAGTGCTGACATCTGTTCAACAGCACCAGACTCATTTGCACTACAGAAGACAGCCCAAATTAAAATGTTCAGTGTTTTCCTTAGAAAGTTAACCATGGTTGCTTGTTACTGACTGGAGAACAAAAAAACAATAAAAAATAATAAAGGACCAAATTAACATAATTAATCTGTAATTAATGGATATATATATATATATATATATATATATATATATATATATATATATATATACACACACACATATATACACATATACATGTGTGTGTGTGTGTGTGTGTGTGTGTGTGTGTGTGTGTATGTATATAGTGAGGAACAAAGCTGTTGTAGCATTTGCATGACACAGTTATCCTTTTCACATGTACTTGCACCATCACAAGCAGAATTTAGGTTATACATAACCAGGATTTCTTGTAACGGCAATTGCTCAGAAAGTTGACACAGACAATGACAGGAGGTCATTCTTGCCACAGTACATATAATTACTGATGGCATCAAAGTTTACAATATATTGTATAAGTGGCATGATGACAAATAGAGACACATGGATACTTTCTCCAAGCATGTATGACACACATGTCCACATTACTCATGTTACTACTTTTGCATTAGCACACTGTGAAAAACTGTGTATCTTGCAACATCCATAGCATATGTTATTATTAATAATTAGAAGAGGTGAGTTTACAACAAATACACCTGTGTACCATACATTCACATAGCCTATATGCTAGATATTTAACATGTATCACTGTCTTTAGCCTGTTCATTTTATATACTATGTTGAGTAGCAATAGTTATTCTGAATCCAGCCATAAAAAACATTTTGTGAACTGGATTCAAACCCTGCCTCACCTGTCTTATGTCCTTACAGTCAGCTCATGTACATATTGTGCCACAGAGATACTTACCTGACAGGTGGAATTTATTCACTTACTACATTCCAGAGTTCTGATGTCCACACACTGACACCAGGCTCATTTACACTATAGAAGATAGCCCAAATTAAATGTTTCACTTTTTTCCTTAGGAAGTGAACTATAGTTCACTGCTAAGGACCATTGCCAATCCAGAGTGCACAATGCCAGATGGCATGCAAACGATGAAGAGAAGCAAAAAACGTTTTACTGAAATAAAGGAAACATTATGAAACAAGTAGTTGAAATGTACATTTCTGATATTTCTTCAACTTTGTTGTGTTTCAGTATGAACATACGCTCATTATACATCATTATGTTCGCACAAACACTACTGTTTCTAAATCAGAATTCCGTGAGAGCAGGACATTCCCAAAACACATATGAGATTTTTATCAGTATGTGTCACATGGACATACTTATACTGTGACGATAAACATGAGGTTACATATATTCAAGATGTGACATAGGATCAGATGTCATCTCAGGGTAGATAACCTTTCCTCACACAATACAAAATAAAAAAAAATGAAGACTACAACTCTTTTCTTCTCTTTATTTTGTGAACATCATTCCCTTATCTATGCTTGTATAACAAGATTGCTCTGTATTTTGCCCTGCAGTTGATGTATGTTTCAATGAGTAATCTACTTAGAATTGTTGACAAAATGCACTCAAAGGCAGAAACTGTTGTCATAAACAAGTCATATAAATGTTAGGCATGTTGCTGTCCTAAGTCGATCAATGTAGTCACAAACTTTCTTGTAAGTCCCTTTTCCCTGACACACCTTTGCTATGTGTACATCAGTAGACAGACTGTGAAAACCTGATTGATAGTGCAGTCAGACTCTTCATTCACACTTGCAAGCACTTAGCAGGTAACACTTCTCAGTGCTCATCATTGCAGAGGTAGGGCATGTGCACATAATCATGTAGGTACTTATACAATGAGTACTTAGTGCAGATTTTGGAATTCATGAATGTTTATTGAGTTCACACATTATTTGTATACTCATGGTGCTGAAAGGGCTGAATCTGCACCATATAAAGGTAATTGTATAAGTAAGAAACTTTTATCATAGTAGGGGAGACTGCTACTTGCTTTGAAAACTTGCTGCTCCTTTCACAACTGACTTACTACAAAGGTAGGTCGCTTCTATAAACAAATGGATGCATTGCATTCTTCACCCTGTGAGTATTTATATGATGCTGACAGTTTAATGTACATTTCTGTACTGAAACCTAACAACTTTCTTCAGATGACTGTTGTATTACTTATTATCAAGGTCATGGGTTTTTGATTATTAGCACAGGCAATTATGTTAAGGCTCTGATGTCTACCTGACTGCTTTCTATGGAAGTGGGTATCACACCAAAAACACTGTTTTTCCTTGACAAGTTTCCATTATTTTTGTTAATGCTGCACTATACTACCGAGTGCCACAAATGTTTGTCCTGCTATGAAGTTATTTTTTTCTTTCTTTTACTTTTTGGGAGGGGAGAGGAAATCTGTATTAAGTTGTATGTACTCATATGAAGAGCTAGTTTTTCAAGTATTTTGTGTATGGTGGATGGATACTTTCATCAATATTTTGGGGATTTTACAATCAAGTTATTTTCTTTTGGAATGTGGGGAGGGAATTATTAAGTTGCATGTATTCATATGCAGCCTTCCTTTTTAATGTATTTTGTGTATGATGGATGGACACATTCATAGATATTTTTTGGTTTTAACAATCATTTTTTTCCCTTATGTATTTTTTCTTTCCTATTGTATTTCCTTTCATACAAGGCTATGGCACCTAAGAGATCAGCGCCCTGTAACCCGCCATACACTGATGCAGAGAATGGTGTGATCATTCAGGCCCTATATCACCATGGGGCATTCATCTTAGAGAACAGGGGTGAAAAGTCCCCACATGACCATATCTGAAAAGCAGGTGTGAACGATGTAAATGCAGTGGGAGGTCATGGATGTATGTATTCCAAAATAAAACATAGGGTCAGTGATATGGTTATGGTGGCCAGATGTCGGGCAGCTGTAATTGTCCCATCTGAAAGACAGCACACTCAGGAGTGCAGCACCCCTCCCTCTGATGCTGCACTAATGTGTCAGTAATCAATTTTCCTGATCTGGGAATAGAACCCACAACCTTCTGCACCAAAGTCAAGTGTGCTACCTGTTATGCTGCTAACATTGACCACAACTGCAATTGCCCATGAACATATGGCTGGGGGGGGGGTGTTCCTCCTACAGAGCCACCATTGACTGAAACAGACAAATTCCTGTCCACTGTGTCAGAGATTCAGACAGCTCAGCACAGAGTTCACAAAGACTCCTTGATGGTGGGGCTGACGTAGAAAACAACCCAAGTGTGTCTACTGCAGAACTTCCAGGTATGCTATATAATTACATAATTGTCATTGTATACATATATATATATATATATATATATATATATATATATATATATATATATATATATATATATATATATATGTGTGTGTGTGTGTGTGTGTGTGTATATATATATATATATATATATATATATATATATATATATATATATATATATAGATCTACCTAATAATGCTGAAACTGCAAAACGCCGCTGACGAGAACACCGACACCTGAAGATCGACAACGGAGATGATCAACAGTTGAAAATCCCGAAGCTGAGAATACTGACATGTTAAGGTAAGTGTGGGGTTAGGGTTAGGGGAGGATTAAGTGAGTTAGGGTTAGGGCGTGGGTTAGTGAGTGTGCGATAGTGACAGACTGTAGGGTTAGGGGCGGGTTAAGTGAGTTAGGGTTAGAGTGCAGGTTAGGTGAGTGTGCGATAGTGGCGGACCTTAGGGTTAGGGTTTGGGTTAAGGTTAGTGCATAGATAGTTGTGTATGTAAGGTTTAGTGTAGGTTTGTAAGGTTTTTGGTGTGCTTGTGTTCTGTGTGTGCTTTTTGGACAGGGGATTTGTTTTGTTTGTTGATTGTCAGGATTGTGGTTTGTAGGGCATGTGAAGTTTCGTGTTTTTGAACTTTCGGTTTTGTGGTGTCGGTGATTTCGTTGTTGGTGTTTTCGTGTGTCGGTGTTATCAGGTAGACCCATATATATATATATATATATATATATAAGTCCCATGGACAGTAACGATTAGTATGAGATGCATCTTATTCTGCAGCTGTAGGCAATTGTTTTTTATTTCTTCTGTCATCTACTTTGTGATATTTATCATCCCTATTTCATCTCCCTTTGTTATATCTAGGCAAATATTGGGTCCATTATTGCACAACCACCTGCCTGTGGTAAGCACACTTTAAATAGTCTTATTAATGTCCAGAAGATAGATATATGTGTAATTAAAAGTTATTTGATTTCATTCCATTAGCATATTTTAATTTTTAGTATACATTTCTTTTTTGTGTGTGTGTGTTGCTTACTTGTTATCATAGGTAATCCTGCCAGTGACCCTGTGGAACTCCTACCACCTGATGTCAGAGTATCATTAGCCTCTGATGATGATGGCAACGATGAACAGAGACAATCTAGGGATGCGGGGGGGGGGGAGCAGTCTGACACTAAAGTTGTGCTTCCAACATCTCCTGCCCTAATTTCAGACACTGTTAATATGTCTGTGCATACCCATGACATAGAGACTGCAGGCATTGAACAGGTTGAGGGTGGCACAGTTGATCAGAGTAGTGTGGTTACTTCAGTTGCAAAACTGATTGACTCTCACTATAGCCATTGTAAAGGCGAGGTGCCACATTGATAGAGGTGCTCAGAGGAGACCTGCTGTTCACCCTGCCCCTGATGTTGGCATGTCAATAGGTGGTATACAACATATGTGTAGAACTATCTTGGAGGCAAAGGCGCATTCCACAAGGGCCTCAGAAGAGATAGTGTGAGTACTAAATACTGTGCATTCTGGCATCTGGGACTGCCTGAACCATGTGGGTGACTGTGGACAGGATGAATGACTCGCTGGATTGGGCAGTGTCTGTTATGGAACATCTGCCATGGAGAATCAGCTTTCACAGGGCCATATAGCTACTACATCATCTGGTGTTAGCCAACATGGCCATAGAAGATCGAGCCTCCATAGTGGCACTACATCCACTGCTCCATCAGTGATTGCTGTGGCCACACCCAGACACAGTATGTTACGTGGTCATGGTCCTTGACATAGCTGTGATGAGAGCTCATCCAACCTCCATTCCTCACATTCAGGTCACACCCCAAATTCTAGCCAGGACCATGGAACTAGCAGTGCAACTCTTGGCAGAGGAAGTTCTTGTGGTTCAGGGTGACGATGCAGAACTCTCTAGTCTATCATGCATGGCTCACACCTGTCTGACATGCCATGATGTAATGCTAGCACAATGCCTGATTGTGCTCATGCAGACACATACACACCTTCAACAAATATTTGCCCATACCACCTTACACACACACACACACACACACACACACACACACACACACACACACACACACACACACACACACTAATTATCTAAGCAGTACTATTGACTGCTATAAATATCTTGCTACTAGCCCTGCAAATTGGATACTTAAAGAATACATTTTTGTTTTACTTGCACACACTCACTTCTTTGATGTCAGACTTGCCTTGCTGTATCTACAAACCCACCCTGTGCAAGTGATAATGCGCATTTTATTGTGACTTTGGATTACATATATATCTGATCCACAGAGTGGATAGATTATGCTTGCTTATTCAGAAATTTCCTTTAATGTAAATGTATTGCAGAATAAATGCTTTTAATCATAGTTCATGATTATTTGTGAATGATTGCTTCTGTAATTGTTGATTGTCACTCTATTTCTTTTATTGTCATTAATCATGTAGTCAAAGTAAATGTTTAAATCTTGTTTACTATTATACTTGTGCAAATGATGCTAAGATTGACCTGCTCACTGGTTTATATACAGTGGCCAACTGAAATGCTTGATCCACATTACTGGGCAAAATTCATAGATGTGTATTGCAAACATCACTCATAAGCTATTACTGACATTACTGTATATCTGGGACATGTATCACCTAAGGGACAGATGACAAGTTGCATAACAATGTAATCAATTATATAACTGCATTGCTTTTTCTATATAGGTTCCAGACTTACCTTGGTAATAATGCAGATGCAAGATGTCTCCTTGGAGTGTGGGGGAAGCCTGGATCTGATGTTAACAGACTTCAACCATTACATGGTTAAGTAAAGGTTATGCAGTTTGGCAGGGTTAATTTTTAATATTTGCACGTGCTAAGATGGTTATTCATTCATTCATTTAGGTATTCAGAGTGTGTGCACTATAATTTGGCTCTTAGTCAGAACCATGGCATATTGTGCAAGCCTACATCTGCTAACAGCATCTGAAGTTGGTAGTTCTCCCTCAGACTCCTCATCTGTATCTACTGGAGCTGATAGCCTTACCTATGGTACTGGGAACTGTGGTCCTGCCCCTAGTTGTCTTTGTTGAAGCTGTCTCCTGAGAATTCTAAAGGCATGCGTCTGGAGCATTTCTCCCTGGGCCTCCACTGAAAACAGGATCTCTGGAACCTAGTCGGACTTTCCTGGTCAACAAATGTTAAATAAATAAATATAAATAAATAAATTATACTGTGCAGAATGGAACAGATTGTGGGTATTTTGGCAGAGGTTGCTGGGTCATTCTGCAGGGCACCTCTTGAGATGTCTAGACACTGGAATCTTGATTTGAGCAAGCCAAATACATGTTCTATAGTATTCTTAGTTTGAGCATGGGCATCATTGTATACTTGTTAAGTGGTGTTGTGTGGGTTTCTCATGGGTGTCATGAGCCATTGTTCCAATGCACTAGATGTGCTTGTGGAAAGTCACGCCTAGCAAATCTTGTGTACAGCTGACATGCGTGAGTCATGAAAACTGCCTTGGTTACTTGCACAGACATTGTAGAGATCCCCTGGGTATTACTGACAAACTGACAGTTTATAGAGAGGTATCTTTTCCTGTTAATGTACCTCTTTCCATGTTCACTGTGTGGGGCTTTTATTTCTGCGTGTGTGTAATCTATGCTCCCAGAACGTCAGGGAAGTGTGCATTTGCATAAAATGTTTACGTGGTTTTTGCTGTCTCCTGTTGGGTGCATTGGAAGCAGATATGCTCCCTTGCATGTTGCAGTATTGCATTTAGAAACCAGTATATAATATTTTGGAAGCTGAGGCATGTGACAGCTCTAATATATCCCCCTGTGGGTCTTTGGAAAGTACCTGCAGCTAGTATACATAATGCTACACATACTTTTGTTTCCACTGGGATGAGTTGTCTGTGATTGTCCTGGGGTCTCAAGTGAGGGAGGCAGAGGTCGTACATTTCCTCTAATGTTCGCCTGCCCATCCAGTATCACTCTACAGTTTCTGTGCCTTGCAGTCCATGGTAAGTCAAACAGGGTCTTAACATCCTTCTTCTTGACAAAGATCTGGCAACAACAGCACCTTGAATTAAAGCCTGTAACAAATACAAATGTATAATGGCAGCAGCAACTGCTAACATGTTTTTTGTAAGTGAAATCATGTCTGTAATCCAAAGAGTTTTGGATTTCAGGACAAATGGCTACACTGAGCGTACACAATTGCCATATAGTTTCATGAATAGTTCTGCCTGTTGGATTGGTTAATAATCATGTAGTTTGGCTACTTATGCTGTCAATAGAATATTCTGTCATTTACCCTTGTTTTGCAACTCTGCACTAAGTATAGAGCTGTTTAGTGAATATGAAATAGTGTGCTGTTGTGTGCACGGTGAGCTGTGATGCATACACGATAGCTGCACTTATTGTACCCATTCATAAATCCTGCGCAGGGAGTCAATCATTAATAGGGAAAGTGCAAAACTTGTTACATACCTTTTCATCTAGACAGAATTTCCTTGAGAATAAGTTTAAAATTCATGCCAAAACTAGTTCTAGATATTAATTGATCCCAGTCCATTCAGCTGCTAGTTTTCATGTCACAATTACCGTACAAAGTAGAAAGGTTGCTATATAAGTTTAATGTTGACAAACATCTCAGATATTCTGCTGCTGCACCAGCAGGATTTCATACAAATAAATCCTATTTTGCATAATTTCTGGCATGAACACATGGACTCATAGTTACAGTTATTATAAAAATGGTTAGCTTGCTAAATTGCCGATTGTTGTGATAAACATCAGAGTCTTGACATATTTATCATTATAGGTCAGTTCATGAGTATATTCACAGCTTCAGCAGCCTTCTTCAGACATGTCTATAATAAATATTAACAATACAATATCCTCCAACCACATGCACACATTCATCCTTTGTTGCAGAGTGGACATTTACTCCCAGAGAAAAGCAAAATTTGGAAAGGCAGTGATCCTGTAAGGTATTCTTTCATTATTTTCCTACATCCTACTGTTTGTCAAGGAGAGCGCACTACTGTGGATTTTACCTTTATTTTGTGCTGCTGTAAGAGCCTTCCTTAAAGGTAGACTTATGTGAAGTATCCTTAACAGTAAGTCTGAAAGAAAGAAACTGTTTCAGCAGTGCACTTACTTCACATTCATTGCTGTTGTCTCCTTTAGGCTTGCCTGCTATTGTCTGCAAAAGTTGTGTTTATGTGTTTTACAGGTTTTACTGTTAGCCTCTGACCTATACTTTACTTTTGGGAGATCTAAAACTTGTATAAGGCTAACCTTTTGCAGTCTACTTTAACTTGGTAGTGCTTTATTTGCTTACTTTGCTGTTTCCTCAATCACATTGGCTTAAAATGTATTTTCCTCATACTTTGATTTGATAGCTAGTTAACTTTGGTTATGTATTTTTAGGGTTAGAATGTTGGATATAACTGTCTCTGAGATCAGTAGATATTGGTGAGAAAGACCTATCATGGTTTAAAAATGACCGCTGTTTCCCTGAGATGGAATTACCTCAGTGTGCAAATATTTAAGTTAGTGGGGTGTAAGACGAAACTGCCACCCTGCAAAACTGGTTATTTAAAGTGTTGACATATTATCACAAATTCCTCTGCACCTTGAGAACAGAGATTTAGAGCGTATGTGTATTCACAGTAAAGGGTTGCATGTAGAAATGTGCAAATTGTTGTGTTTAGAGTTAGTAGACCTTGTTTTATACATACTTACGAGTCTTTAATGTCAATGTGAGATCAATCTGGTCATATGCCAAGGAGAATGTAGGTACTCCTTCAGCAAAACAGACTGTTGTGTAATGGACAAAGGGTAAATATAAAATGTGTTTTGCTACTGAAAAAAGCCCCTCTCTCACTCTGTAAGATGTATTGCTATGTTGCACGTCTTACAATTACATTTTTCAAGATAATGGCATTCAACCAGAGATTTAAAGTAGCAAGTGAAACCACAGCTGTCTAAGTCAATAAGTGGCTAACACTACTGACATCATGTTAAATAGACTGGTCTTGTGCAGTACTTTAAAAACCAATGGAAAATAAAAAAGACATTTAGAAATCTCCATAATAAGCATAATATGAAAAGCTAACTGAGGAAACAATCTCTTAAGCTGCTGATCTGCAACAGTACTAGTAAATTGAAGATAGGGATGGGACTCAATCACTATCTAGAAAATATTTTCCTGAGAGCAAGAAAAATAATTTAGTTTTCATGCATACAATTATGTTTAAGCAATGTATCATCAACCTTACTTGGCTGCATTAGAACAGATATTGCTGTCATTCAAATGAGTAGTATGACCATGAAGTGAAGGCCAAAGTCCAGTTTATAACAACTATTATGTTCCCACACTTCATCAACAAACCTTCTGGGGCAATGGGAAATTCACTAGTAGTTGATGTGTCCTTACTTCAGAGATAATGGTAAACTTATGTTATATTAGTAGGGAAGTAAGAGATATAGCCCCACCTTGACAGCTAAAATTATTATATTGTTAAAGACAATAAAGTAGTTGTAAACTTATTTACAAATCACTTTGTCAGCATTTACAGAAGAATTGTTTTATAATGCACCTTCATGAGTAGGATTAAAGGAATTAACGTATCACTTCTTATAGATAACAATAGCCTTGACATTTTGGGTAAGTTAGACAACAAAAGCAATGCATGGGTACGAAATATCAAATAGAGATATCAAAGCCTTAAAGGAAAAATCTGGAGAATACCTAAAGTCATATTTGCACAAAATTTCAGCAAAGCCAAAATCTATGCTTGGAAATTCACTATTAAACCTCACTATAAAGCTAAGGGATCTGAGGATATGAACTGTTACAGACCCATCAGCCTACTTTCCAGTACTAAAACCTGAAATAGAAATTTATATTAACAATACTAATCAACGAGTTAACAGAACAAGGTCAGTTTAAAATATATCAACATTCATGTGAAAAAAAAAGATCCATTACAACCTGTAACCATTTTTACACAAATCTAATAAATGCAATAGAAAGGAATATTCAAGCCAATGTGGATTATATTGATTTTATTTCTGACTTTATCAGGGTTGTCCATCAAATGATTATTGATATTCTTGAGAAATCTTGCAAGTCAATAAGATGGGTAACTGAATCGTTATGTAACAGAACATGGTATGTGAGATATAAAGGTCAAAAGGACAAGATCACGGAGTATGGGCAAGATGTGACAATCTTACCACATTCCTTTTTAGCCTGTATGTGGTAGATATAATCATTCCTCAGAATGTCTTTTTTGTTAGATCCTTTCTGGCCCTGCACTGACCAACAATTAAGCAATGCCAATCCTCCCTCAACTGGATAGGAGCCTCTTCGTTCCCTCATTATGGGGAAATGTGCCTGGAGGAAGACTACCATTTAAAAAGCCATACGGGGGTTGCTTGTAGCCAGATTGGTATCCAGTTGAGAAGACATATCTGTTTGTCTTAAGCCCTCCCCTTGGCAGGCAGACATGCAACCTTCATCACTACAAGGGTCACTATGCCTTCCTCTACACTAAAAAGCTTCAGTGCATTTGCTCATTGAAAGCTACCTCTATATAACAGTTTGCTGAACTACATGTTTGCCCCTGACTGCATTGCCCCTTTCTTTAAAGACTCACAGTTCCATACAGCCAGTCTTGCCCCATCCACAAGATTGGGCACTCCCATCCTACCTGCCAGCTCTGTTAATTACCCATGCCACTAATCGAACTCTGATTACCCGAGTCATGATCAGGACTTTATCCCTCTGTACTACTATAGTGCCTCAGGATGTTTGCTGTTTGTATACTAATTACCTAAAACTCAGCAAAGTAATATTCACTAGAAATGATCATCTCATCCAACAGAACGGCTCGAATATTTTGAGCAACTAGGCAGATTTGATGATTTATATGGCATGTTTATAAATAAGGAAAATACTAAATTCATTTCTTTAAGCAAAATTAAAGTCTAAATGAACTATTATATCATGAAAATGAGCACGTTGAGACATACAGTGATTTATGTATAATTTTTGAAAATAAGTAAAACTTCGTAGCCAGTCTAAACAAAGTAGTGAAGGAAAACAACAGATTGATAAGATGCATCTACATTTATTAATACCAGCAAGAATTTTTTTTTGTAGTTTAATCAGACCTAAAACTGAATACAGCAGTTCTTTATTTGTATCCTTTTCTAAAGAATGCCATCAAAATTTTGAAAATGTCCAAAGGAAATTTATAAAATTAATAAACTTGATGGTAAGGACTATGGAAAATGGTTAACCACATTATGTCTACTTTCTATAAAATATAGATTTATCAGAAGCATCCTTATCCTAGGTCATAAACCACAGAAGAAAGAATTGCCTTTGCTGATTTAACAACCCCAGGTGTTTGAAATAGGCATTACCTGCATGTTCTTGTTAGCTAACAGCCATTGTTTATGTCTATGGTAACCCTAATTGCATGTTATTATTAACTAACAGCTATCTTTTATGTATATGAGAACTATACCTGCACATTCTAGTTAGCCAATAGCCATCGTTTATTTATTTGGTAACCATACCTGCATTTTCTTGACAGCTAGCAACCATCCTTTATGTATATGGTAACCATACCTGTATCTTGTTATGCAGTTAAATTAGGACCGCAGAAAAAAATTCCTCAAGACTCTAGTAGGGGGTTACATAAGCATAATATATGGGGAACCCAAAAAAACACTATTTCCCCAATGTATTTATATTCTTGTAATGTTTGATGGGGATCTAGGTTAGAAATGAAAGGAATATCAGTTTAACAAGCATAAATAAAAATGCTACTTGCAAACCTTGAACATCATTAATTCAATTCCTTTCAGCTTTCCTGTCCCAGTCAGGGGAGCCATGGCAGTAACCAATACCTTCAAATCATTGCCAGATATCATTTTACTCACAACTAGAGCTAACAACATACTGGGCACATGCCACATCATGTCAGTGGATTTGGGCTCAGTATCCATGCCGTCCTTTTCTTCTTTTAACCAAGATATTTTAAGGCATTAATCACTTTCTTCACAACATTAAAAAATGAGGAGGGGATTTTGTGACATTCCCACTGTTAACCCATTCAGTAGCATTGAAAGTTCAGACAGAAAACACTTCCAACTAAAACCCTCCTCTTTACACAAATGACTGTATTCTATATCCTGCAAAGGGTAAGGATAAACTCAAGGAAGGCTTTGCACTGGGCCAATGATTTTTGTTGTTTGTGTCTTTTGGCTTTTCCCGGTCAGGGCTCGCCACAGCGGAACTCCGGTCCGCTAATGATTGGCAGTAGATTTTTACGTGCTGGCTTGCCGGGCCTAACGCACAACCTTCAGCGAAGGAATGCCCATTCACGCATGTCACCACACAGAAGACACTCTAACTGAGAATCGAACGGGCAACGTCTAACTGCGAGGCGACAACTAAGCATGATATTTGGAACCTCACAAAAGCTGAAAAAAATTCCTAAAATCTCAACATTGTAGTTCTCAGTGGTACCCTAATAGAAACAACTATGCCCTTTAAATACCAAGGTTTATGGTTTGATCCGTCTCTTAACTTTCATAATCACATTAAAAACACCAGCAAAAAGATCAACTCTTTTCTAGTCTGGTCCTGGATAATATCTCCCTTTCTCTCCAGACCAGCAAGAGCTACAATAGGAAAAAGGGTACTCCTAGCTCAACTCGAATATGAACTCCCCATCATAGCCACAATCTATAAAAAACTCATCCACTCTACAGTCCATTGAAAATAAAATCTACCAATTCATTTCCAACTTCCCCTTGAGGAACACCACTGAACCACCCTTTTTCAATTTAGATGACTCCTAGTCACTTATAGAGTTGATCTACTCCTAGGGTCTCTACTTTTGAAACTACTTCAGGTACTTGCCTTCCTACCCCATGCTGCCAAACTCCTTAATAAAACCACCCCTACAACTTTCATAATTTATCCCAATTGGCATTCACTCTAGAACCCCCCCCCCCTCCCAAGCCAAACTTCACTGTACCAATCAGTCCTTCAACATTCTTGCACATAAACTCTGGCAATCCACCCCTCACCTAAAAGCAATTTCCTCTTTTCCCATCTTCAAAACACAACCCCAAAGACACCTCCACCTAAAATCTGACTGCAGGTGCATTTCTACTGGAATTATCACATAATTATCTCCTCACTTGCATCACTTCTACTTACACCCTCTGCTCTCACCTGCTGCTTACCTCCCATATTTACTGCAAAAAATAATGTATAATACCTGGAATAAGGGCCTTGAAAGATGGCATATCCTAAGTGTCAGAAGCCTCATCATTTTACGTTCTTCTTCAATCCTACTATAGCTGATTTAGCCTCAGATAGTTTCTTACAGACCACTATAGTTTGTTAGATAGATGTTTCGGAATTAACACAGAGAACTGAACTAAGATTAAGAACAAAAATGAGATTCACATTGATAGATCAACACCACATTTGCTGAATGCCATTTCTGTGTAAAACATTTCAATGAAGCAACTATCAACGAACCTCAGACTAGATCTTTTTTTGCAGGCAGGCAAGCCTTCAAGGACACTCTCATGCCAATGAACTTAAATACATGTACTCCAAGATTGCACAACAGAGAAAAGGAGAATTTTCCATTATCGGTGAAAATGCTTTCAGTAAAATGTTTTAAATTTTCATGGAAACAGCATTCACTGAAATTCCATCAATAAAATGCACATTCCCAAAAAATGCTGGTTCTCACTCTGAGGAAAGGGTTAAAGTCAACAGTCTATTTATTTTATTTGTTAACTGGGTAATTGAAATATTCCAGAGACCATTTTCAACCATGAACTGGGCCAATCAACAAAGTACAGAAAAAAATTAGATTCTTATAACAACAGCAAAATTACTAAATTCTAGTGTTAAATCTCAAAACTGGTTAACTACGTGAGATAATAGTAATTCAGGTAATTTTTCAGTAGATCTGTTCCATGCCTTTGAGCATGAAGCGGACTAAAAATAGATACACATATAAGCGTTATGTTTTTCTTCTTGTTTTTTGTTTGTTTGTTTTCTCTCTTTCTCTCTCTCAGAACTTGTCACTTTCTTTTAAAGGTTGTTACCACAAATGGACATGAATTTCCTTCAGATTTTGTGACTGTACATCCATGAAGCTTACATTTAAATTATGAACTAAACAGGAAATGCAGAACCTGGGACTTTCAGATTGCAGTTGTTGGATAGTCTTTACCCTCTGCAGTGGGAACAGAGGACATTTTTTTGACTGAGAGCTCATAACTAGAATTTATAACTATTGCCTGTGTGTCTTCCGTAAGTGCTTAATGCTCTTTTGACAGTCAGCAATAGACAGAATACAGTAAGCCTTTAGTCAGGGATTAGTTGTTGGACCCAATCAACTGTGAAATGTTTCTATTTTAAGTACCATTTACTTGTTAAAATCATTTGTTTTATATTTCATTCTGAACTTATTTGTTTGCTGTGCATTTAATCTAATCTAACAAAGTATATTGTTTAATTTTATTTATTTCAAGTAAGTCAATTTATTTTTCAATTTCAAAAGCTTGTGGTTGGTGTTTTATTTATTATATACACTGATAATTGCTACACATGGGATATTATGAACTGTTGGCTTCCACATTTTGATAAGAGACTGTTTCAGATACAGCCATCAGATGTGTACCTTGTGGGCGGTTTAAGATTGGGCAGTAATTGTGTTCTTTATGTGTTAGATTGGTCTAGCTGGTAGCAGTGAGTTACCGTAAAGACAGGAAAAAGGGTAGTAACAATTGAACGGTAGAATTAGCCCCTCAGCAAAGATTGCCCTGGGACTTCATTAAAGTTCCTAGCAAAAACCATATGGCTTATGCTTGAAATGCCCCTCCAACACGAAGCACCCATTTACAGTTCAGGAACATGCTAGCTGTGATGAGGTAAGACTTCATTATTGGCTAATCTGCATGTTTCCTGAATCACAGTTGTTGTACCTGTCTCTACCCTTCCTTGGTTCTTCCCACCACTGTAATGCCTTGGTGCAATTATGGCCCATATGTATTAGGCCCAGGTGTTCAATATATTCCCCCACCCTAATCCCTATTGCAATGTCTGTCCCATTATGATACTTTCAAGAGTTATCCCTGGTGGTCTAGTGATTCCTTCACCTCCTATCAGCCTTAAGAAGTGTATGCTGTTAAAGCACTTATCCCTGGTGTCCAGTGGTTCCACCACCCCTGATCCCTAAGCTACCATTGTTGCCCTTATTTTACTTTAGAGTGTGCCATGTGGTTCCCCCATCCTTGTTGTGCTGGTCTGTGTCCTAGAACACATTATGCAATAGTCCATGGTCTCTAGTGTATCCCCCCAATCCTGTTGTAACATTGGTGCCATCATAGCATTTAAAGCATTCCTTGATGTTTAGTGTATCCTCCCCACCCTCTGACGCCCATTGTAATGTTGGTGCTGATATGGAACTGTATCCTCCCTCACCGTGTGGCCCCCATAGTAATGTTGGTGCCGGTATGACACTGTCTCCCTAGCCCTCTAGTCCCCATTGTAATGTTAGTGCTGGTACGCCACTTTGACTATTTCACCCTGGTATTTAGTGTATTCCCCTGACCTTGATCCCAGTTGTAACTTTGGTGCCCATATGGCACTGTATCCCTCCCACCCACCCTTTCCTGTAGTAACATTGGTGCCAGTATGGCACTTTGAACCTTTCTCCCCAGTGTCCAGTGGTTTCCCCCACCTCTTTGTCCCTATAGCAATGTTGATGTTAGTATGGCACTGTATCCCACTGCCCTTAATCCCTGAAGTAATATTGGTGCCAATACCTCACTTTGAAACCTTCTCCCCGGTGTCCGGTGGATCCTCCCACACCTCATCTCCATTTTGATGATGGTACCATTATGGCACTTTTAAAGTAAGCCCTTGTATGTCGTGGTTCCCCCACTACATTCGCGTTCAGTGGTTGAACACAGCCGTTTGGCCATGCTTGCTACATGACATATTTGGGATGGCTGTGCTGATGTACACAGCTGACCACTTTCTTGAATTGCTCGGCCTGTATATGGCTTCATTAGGGTGGTTCTGAGGAGAAAGCACATGGCTAATTAGCATATGTCTCTCCACCTGGAATGCCTAATTAACATTCACATGGCTGCTGGGCCAGTCCTTCATAATGCAGTATGTTTTTGTGGTGGAGGACCATGCAGCATCATGTAAAAGTGCTTACAGAATGCCAAAAAGGTACAGCAAAGTGTACACGATCATGAAGATGTAACATCACTGTGTGCATACATGCATGCGCATGCAAAGTACTCCTAACTAAGTTTCAATTAGTGTTGCTAAGATATTACTAGATGTTATTGGGTTAACAGCAAGGTGAGTGACAAAAACTGCGGTGGTGGTGCTGCGGTAGCGTTGTCGCCTCACAGTTAGACGTTGCCCGTTCGAGTCTCAGTTAAAGCGTCTACTGTGTGACGACATGCGTGAATGGGCGTTCCTTCGTTGAAGGTTGTGCGTTAGGCCCGGCAAGCCAGCATGTAAAACTCTACTGCCAATCATTAGCGGACCGGAGTTCCGCTGTGGCGACCCCTAACCGGGAAAAGCCGAAAGACACACACACAGCAAGGTGAGTGACAGCCTGGGAAGCCAGTGGATATAAATCTGCTCTGCCGCTGCTTAATGTAAATCTTCATTTGGTGTGAGAAGTGGTGATCATAACCCAAAGCAGCAATGTGCATTTGCTGCAGACTCTTAAGGCCAATCTCCTTGCATACTAATTTGTGGTCAGTGGTACAGATCATGAAATTATAACCCAGTCATGACAACAAGAATGTCCTCTTCCCTAGACAGATGAGGAAATGAGGTAAACAGCAAGAGTGATATTTCAGTGTATTGTACTGCACTGTGCAAAGAAAATCAAAGTTTCCACTTTATAAACCATGACCTGTCATTACTAAATTCTACCCAGAGGATTACTTTACTAGTTTCAGTGTGAAATTACTTTTTTCAAACTAACTTTATCAATACCACAGCTGATGAGGCAGCATCATGAGATGAATATACAAGATATCTGAGCAAAAAATATTAAACACACCCAATGTTATAAAGCTGCGTTAAATTTGCTGAAAGAAGGACAGCGTCTTAACTTTAGCAATTGCCATTTTGATCTCACAGAATGAACAGTTTAGTAATTCATTCAGTGCTCTTCTGAATACAGTTGCTATTATTTTCAAGGCTTTACCAAAATCTAATGTTTCACTTCTAAATGAGAATATTATTTTGAACATTTTTTCTCTACTCGTGCATGCAAATCTCTATTCATTCCTCAGCCCATTTACCTCTTAGACCCAATGTGGCCATCCATTAGATGGGCTACCCATTTCCAGAGGAATGAAACACTACAGTACAAGATAGCAGGCCTCTAGAATTTGGTAGGGTGAGAGAAACTGACCTGACTTGCAACTGTTATATGTTTGGCACCAGTTTGGTGATTTCCTGTTGCAAGGGACAAGCACTGCACTGCCACCAAGACCCACTGCCTCACTTCATAACAATCTGTGTAATGACATACAGTTGTCAAAATTCCATATTGGTGCTACTATTATAAGTCACCACAGGAAATCTGAGTTTTCACTGGGCCAACAGTTTTATAGAGTTAATTGTATTAAGTACTGCAGTAGAGAGGATACTGCTTCCTCTACTAGGGTGTGAGGGAATTTGTCCCTAGAAAACATTTAGTTTGCCATTTTAACTGTTTCCTTTCATTCAAAATGGCATTCTTTATTGTGTTTATGATCCTTCCTCTTGTATATAATGGCACCTGATGAATATATCACTCAAACATATGCACACTCATATACATATACACAAAGACACACACACACACACATGCACACACACACACACACACACACACACACACACACACACACACACACAAATAAGCATACTTCTACAATAATTTGAAAACTGCTCACTCGGAAATAAGATTTTCAATACCAACTCCTTGAAGGAGTTGTCCCAAAGTAATGGGAGACTGAAAATATTTTTTTTTCTTTTTGCAGGTGACAAGTTACTTCACATCCCCGTATGGAAGCAAGTTCTCCACAACTGGTATATTCCATGGTCTTCTGCTTCAAAAACTTTAAAGTATTACACAATGAAGACTCTTTCTTGGCTGGGTCCTCCAGTTTTTAACTTAGGTATGTTAAATCCACAGTTGTACTACAGTGGGTAAAGCAGTAACTTTACAGAAGACTGTACAAGGTTTCTTACAACCCTTAAACTTCAGTAGTAGTGACTGGGTTAAATTCCATTCAGCTGCTCTTCAGGGAGATATAGGATAGCCCACATGCCTCTTCTCTTCCCACATTAGGCCAGTCATTGAGTACAATGCCCCATTTGGCATGCACCTCACTAGACTCCTGAAACAACTGTAGAGGCCACAAAAGTACCTCACAAAGAGGAACCTAGGCCTTAAAAATTTGTCCTATATGAACAGACTCAAAAAACTCCAACTATTTTCTGTCTCATATCGTCTACTTAGAGGTGATCTCTGCTTGACTTACAAAGCCATGTCTGACCCAGTTCTGTTAGAAATGCTACATCTAAAGAACTCTCAATCCCTCCACACCACACACTCCAGAGACCTCAACCTCATTACCACAATCAACAGAACATGCTGGAGGGACGGGTTCATAACACAGGGACTGCCCATGCTATGGAATAGACTTCCCATACATGTCAAGCAGAGGACCTCACTTCCTTCGTCAAGAGAAATCTTGATGAGTGGATGGGAAATAGAAAATTCACCCTGGGATCACTCCAGTGTCTCTACTTGACAGAGGCACTGGAAACTAAGGTCGGGTGGCACGGTGCCAGTGTAATCCTATGGGCTAGGCTTGTAAAGGCTCCAGGGCCATTAGCCTAGTACACACCTATGAACCTATGACTTACCCACAAACACATGCACATATTAACACAGACACCCCCCCACACACACACACATAACTGATAAGTAGGGATCACTAACCACTGCTAGCCTTGACTTCTGCAGTGTTGTATCCCAGTCATCCCCAAAAGAAGAATGAGAAGGCCTTTGGTTACTTGTTTTTCCCCCCAGTAGCCAATCATCCAGTTCTTAGGTCTAGTGGATGATCTCATGTTGCAGGAATCAGTGGTAAGTTCATGACTCTCTACCATCAGTCCAGCATCCAGAATGAAATGTTGCTCTTGTTTTGCAATTTAACTTCTGCATTATACAAGAAGGCAAGTGCTGTCTATACTCACCAAGCAGTACAATAACATGCCATGTTAGTTGGCCTACTAGCATAAAGTCAGACTGCCCAAGTATTTTCTTGCCATGGGGCAACCCCCACTATCTGTTAATCATTAGCCCCCCACAAGCCAATTGGCCAAGTCATTGCTTATGACTGAGACCAGCTATAATTGAGAGCTATCAGGGGAGGATTGAGTTTTTCCTAGTTTTTCACTCTGCCTTCCCAGATGGATCTGGCAAAGCAGTGAGGAGAGAATATGCAATGATCTGGCTGTTGAATGTTTCCTCCAAGCAGTCCTGCCCCTCATCCCTGAAGTATCTGGTAATGGTTTATCTGCTCTCTTTCAGTTAAATTGCACTACTCTGGATGCTATCAAATGGGGGCAATCCTCCCCACTCCCCAGGAATTTGAGGCACCACTTTTCTCTCCTTACCCTTCCTGCATGGCTCTTGTGCCATGACCATTAATCAGTCCTCAGTTGTCCAGGTCACAGTTACAGCTCCATCCCTCTATGCCACAGAGACAGGCTCAGACTGCTAAAGCATTCTGTTGTTGACCAGTGTTCAGTTAGAAGAGATGAAAGTGAGCAATGAGAAGAAATATGTTTCATTCAGGTAGAAAGGAAATGACTCTAGATCTTTGGCACAGCCTATTACAGATGACCAGAGGATATTAAATCAGCAGGACATGTAACATACTTCATGCAGAGAATAAATAGGACCGTAAGGCTAGACAAGACAAGAAGTACATGCTGGAATTTGTAGCTGAATGATATGCTGATAGCCTTGAGAAATTCTGCTCATCTTAATACTGGAGTTATGCCAGCCAGCCTCTTCTTCAAACATACTTTCAGGAGGAAGATGCCATGTGAGTCCAGACCCAGAGGCAAAAGAGAAGATGAAGTCAGAAGAACCCAGAGGTAAAAGAACATGATAGATGGAGATAATGGTACCAGTAAAAAGGTGTCAAGAAACACTTACTTTACAGACAAAAGACTGTGCTGTTGAGAAGAGAGAAACATCACAAGTGTGACATATCGTTCAGCCCAAAGCCCTTATGAATAAAAATGGAACTAAAAGGGTCAGTGATTACTGTAATAAATGGGAGCCAGATTGTCACCAGACATTAGTCATTTGTAAAAGTCCATTGTGGCACTAGTGGTTGTGAAAGAGGTAGTAATGATTTTGACCCAAGATTGTAAATTTTACCATCAAGTGATAATTCCACTAACAGATTTCCTGACAGTCAAGTAACTGTGCCCAGAAGGACCCAAAGAGTTGCAAACAGATTTTCACATTGGAATGACTACATTTGCTTATCTACCACATAAAATAATAATTCTAATTCTGTTATTATGGATCACACAGGAAGTAATATAAATAAGTGCATTTATTACAAGTTTTCCTCATCAAAGTTGTTTTTCCGTACAAGTGTGGCATATTTATATATATATATATATATATATATATATATATGTGTGTGTGTGTGTGTGTGTGTGTGTGTGTGTGTGTGTGTGTGTGAACAAGTTTATGTATATACATAGAACATTTTAAAGTACTTTTATTTAATATGTTGTAAAAGAGCTCGATGTAAAAACATAACTAAATATATAAAAATGCTTTTAATGGATTACAGTTGATATGAGTGTACAAACTGAGAAATATTTATGCAAAG
This sequence comes from Protopterus annectens, assembly GCF_019279795.1. Classification (NCBI taxonomy): domain Eukaryota; kingdom Metazoa; phylum Chordata; order Ceratodontiformes; family Protopteridae; genus Protopterus; species Protopterus annectens. The sequence goes on along the minus strand of NC_056737.1, from coordinate 803,417,289 downwards.
TAGCATTGTTGCAAGCCACTTCCAATTATCTAAAATAATTTTGTTTTGTTTTGTTTTTCTTTTTAGGTGGAAAGCCCCATTCACCACTCATATGGAAGGATACTGTCCCACCAAAACTTAGATATAGCAACTCCGTGATCACACAATAGTGAGAAAAAGTGCAAACTCCGTTAATGTTGAAAGTAGTTTCAGGGATATTATTTCACACAGATGGCACTCAATGAAGCAAGCTATGTAGAACTGATAGGCTCCATCAAAAGCAAAGCAGTTGCAAAATGTGATGCGTTTATGGTCTTCTGTAATATAAATCTCTGCTGGAATTTGAGTCTTTGTCCACCATAAGGGAAAGGAGTGATGAAATATTATAAAATATTACCACTGATGCTTCTGGAACTAGAGTATTTTTCTTTCAAAGTTAATAACTCTTGCTATATAAGGTTCTCTGGCAGACTAAAACTTTGCTAAAACAATGTTTAAGCATCCACTTTGCAGCTATTATCATTTAGAAAACTTGCATTAACTTTCTCTCCATTGAAATGGGCAATGTGGTGGTGCAGCGGTTAATGTTGTCACCTCACAGCAAGAGGTTCTCTGGTTTGATTCTTGGCTAGGGCATCTTCTGTGCTGAGTTTTCATGTTCTCCCTGCATTCACATGGGTTTTCTCCCACATTCTAAAGACATGTGTCTAGAGTGTTTCTCCCCAGGCCTCCGCTGAAAATAGGATCTGTCCTAGTCTGACTTTCCTGATCAACAAATGTTAAATAAAATAAATGTAAGGAGTGCTGTGATTGGCTATGAGCATAAATATAGTGCCCATTTATTAGCAATGACTCAGGAATCAAGATCATTCATGAATTATGCATAACCCAAGTTTTGTAGATCTTTCCTCATTGCTGTTCCCCCGTCCATGTTTACACCTATCAGAACCAGCCAGACCCAGTCTATCAGTCCATTTTTTCTTCATTCAAACACATATTACCCAGTGGGGAGTCTCAGTGCTTCAACAGAGATCAGAATGTTGGCTACTATACTGCTAATGTTGAAAGGTGTGGAAGATGAAAACAAACACATAAGCATCATAAGAGGCAGTTTTACATTTCGCTATAGTACCAAAGCATTGCATGGTATGACCAGGCACATATCTTGATCTACTAAGCTGTTGTATCATTCTCTGCAACCGTTAGGATTTTGTGCGACATTGGAATGAATCTCTCTGTTCTGAAGACTGGTGCCCTGGTAATACAAACACACTCCCACCCTCTATTTCTAGCCACTACAAAGTCCAGTTTGCTAATCTATTCCAGGTAATCTGGATTGTAGTTAGGGTTTTATGCCTGTATACCACACAGCTAGCTATGAATTATGCTACTTTCATCCATTTCCTTATTAGCAATTCTGTATCCTGAATAGGAATCCTAAGTGGTATATGAATATGAATATTTTGTAGAGTTCAGTTATGTAATTCTGCTTTTTCAACAGGACATTGAGCTGACAGAATTTAAGTTGCCCCTTTAACTCATTCCCTCCAGCAGAGCTCTTTTGAGTGTGTACATTTAACTCCCACTGGGCGTGGTTTCAGCCTTTAAAAAATGAAGTTATCATCTTACAGTTCTAGTAAAAGTAATGTCTTTCGGCTTTTCCTGGTTAGGGGTCACCACAACAGAACTCCGGTCCGCTAATAATTAACAGTGGAATTTTACAGTGCCAAGGTGCCAGCCCGACACTCAACTTTCAAAGAAGGCACACCCATTCACACACGCATCTACCTGCATGTCTTTAATGTCATTTGAGCATGGGGAGGACATGCAGACTCCACACAAAAGGTGCTCCAGCCGAGAATCGAACAGGAGAACCCCTTGTGAGGCGATAATGCTAACCGCTGCACCATTGTGGCCTGTATCATCTTACAGTTCTAACAAATACTAATTGACAGAGGTTATTTATCAATACAATTGTTTGCCATCATGTATGGTTCAAGATGAAATATTCTGATACCTTGTATGTAGCATGGTTTCGAAATTATTAATAGAGATATGAACAGGCAATATTTGACACCTAGAGTCACAGTAGGAGGTAACTGCAGAAACACCTGGAGACGTCACTAAAGTGGATTCTACCAGCATTAAACTATCCTGGCCTGAGTGTTTGTTATGTATATTTATAAGTCTAAACTGATCATTTCAGTAACCCCTCCGCAAATAACTATAGACTCCTAAGATAAATACTGTCAGTATGCATGGATTTGCTTTACTGTGTTTTCTATAGTGAACTGCTTATTTTCCAATTCCCTATACACAACATATGTGAGCAACTGATAGACAGGTAGATGGGCAGATACTCTTTTGAAGTTCTTGGATGAAACTATTTAAAACTGCTAGAATTATGATGCTATGTCTAACCTGGTGGCTCCAGCCTTGTAATTTATGCACTTTTCAATCTGTGCTCCCCAAATCTGTGTCTTTTGGCTTTTCCTGGTTAGGGGTCGCCACAGCGGAACTCCGGTCCACTAATGATTGGCAGTAGAGTTTTATGTGCTGGCTTGCCAGGCCTAACATACAGCCTTCAATGAAGGAACGCCCATTCACGCATGTCGCCACACAGAAGACGCTCTAACTGAGAATCGAACGGGCAACGTCTAACTGTGAGGTGACAACGCTACCGCAGCACCACCACCGCAGTCCTGTGCTCCCCAAATCTATGATACAGTAATACTTTTATAGCTCGTCATGATTGCAATAATAGCCATTTGCATTTTCAAGGACAAATTATGCTTTTTTGCCTTGGAAAAACCTCTGAAAAAATTTGGTTTGTATTTATTGACCATATTTCAAAGTGTCACTGCCTGTACTTATGTTGTAACATCATAAAACACTATTTGACAGCTGTAGTATTTTGTTTGAGTCTTTTGGCTTTTCCCGATTAGAGGTCGCCACAGCAGAACTCTGGTCCGCTAATGATTGGTAGTTGATTTTTACATGCCGAGTTACCAGCCCTGATGCACAACCTTCAACAAAGGTACGCCCATTCACACATGTCTCCAAGCAGAAGACGCTCTAGCTGAGAATCGAACCGGACAGCGTCTTACTGTAAGGCAACAATGCTACTGCTGCACCACCACCGTGGCCTGTATTTGACAGCTGTAGTATGAAAGTTGTAAATATCCATGGATTCCATTTTTAATGCTGTTCTGTAAAATGACTATGCTGAGGCATTGGCCATAGACTGCAAATTTCTGTTGTAATAGCCAGCCTGGTTTTAGGATAAAGCCATAACTAAGACCTAGGTGACCCAAGTTAAAATAGCAGCTCGGGCATCTGATGGTGGTCAAAGGAAGGATGGGCATGCCTATCCTAAACAGGGAAAGACCATCCAGGAAATATCTGTGCTGGGGCTCAGATGGAAGCTGGAGTTCAGAGACGACAATGCAGGAGTGGGAGAACTGAACATGCATGGCTTCTCCTATGGTTCCAGGCTGACAGAACATGAATGGCTTCTCCTATGGGTCCAGGCTGACAGAACATGCATGGTTTCTCCTATGGGTCCAGGCTCAGAACACATGATTAAGCTACACCTCGCCTGACCTCACAATGTTGTTGACATGGCATGTAGGAGATGGGACTTAGGACACAGAAAAAACACTACAATCCACTCTATGATGCTCTTACCTATCTTGCTTCACTGAACCTGCCTGGCATACCTCACACCCATTAGCCTATGCTTGGAGAAGAAGAACTAGTTCAGGTGCTCATCTGGTAGGGCGACCCTCCTGATGTGGGACACACTGGGAGCTGCAATGACAGGAACTTGCAAGGATATAGGGGCAGAAATGGCCTGAAGTCAGTGACGCTGGCTAAAAATAAATAAATAAATAACTATATTACTATCATGAAATGGCAACATTTCATCTACTGAAGGCAGGCTCTAAACTATACCAGCATTCAGTATTTTCACCCATAACTGATTGCAAATCCTCATTTTAACAGTATATGACAAATGTAATTAGATTTTCTGGCCCAAAACAGGCTTTTTTATGTCAAAAATAGGGTTTACCTTTGTTTGAATTCAAAACACACACACACACACACACACACACACACACACACACACACACACACACACACACACACACACACACATATACATACACACTTGAGAGTTATTTACAAGCACTGAAATTCAAATTCAGTATAATACCTTCTTAGCCCTATTCATTCACACTTCTCTGACAAATTAAAATATGACAAAATCAGTCCCTTTTATTAAGTCCAACTAAGCTAGTTTGTTTCTGCTGAACTTCAGAAAAGTTTTCTGCATAGTTTCAACCTGTTGCTTGAATGCATGTTTCCTATTTTATTTGAATTCCACTGTATCCATTGCATATATATAGCTATTCTATTATATTTTTCTTTTATGTTGCTCATTTTTAGTTATGCATTGTTTGCATCATAATTTTGCTTACTTCAGTGGATACTTATCAAAGGAAGATGGAATACATTTCTTAGAATTCATCAATAAAATGCCATACTGGAGCCCAAAGAAGTACAAATTAGATAAACATTACTTTTCACCAAGGGCTCCAAAGCTATGCAACAAGGTTGCTGCCCAAGGTGTAAGCACCTATACCCATGGAGGTGTTTAGATAGTGAGTAGGAAAACTAAGGACTACAATTTAGCTGGAAGCTAAAAGGATTGCAACATTTATCTTAGGAAAGGCTAAGAAGTATCAAAACACGATCCAAATTAATTGCACTGGTGTACAGTTTCCACATCCTTTTCAGATTAAATCTACAGTTGAGATGTAGCCTTACAGACTTACAATGCCTTTTTAAAGAAGTAAAACAGTATTTCAAAAGCAAAATAAAACATTCAGAAAAAGTTTGTGTATATCTATATCTAGTGCACTATATTATAACTTTGTTTTTTTAGAAAGCATTATGAAGAAAACGACAAAGACAAAGCAAATCATTTCAGTGGTTTAAATGAAGTCAATATTTGGACTTCATTTATGTACTTCTCTAGTGCTACAAAATTCTGCACTTCCCAACATGATCAGTGCAGCTTCCATCAGAAAATACACTACACTGATTGCCAGAGCAACCTCCCTGACAAGCTTTTTTGCTCTTTGTTGACAGCTAACTCTTTTCTAAAGTCCTTATTAACTGTTCCAGCCTCACAAAACACTTGGAGTCTCTTTTGTCCTACATGGGACTCAAGACCCCGTCATTAGTGCTTATTACTCTGAGCAGTTTGACAGTCTTATTGACTGCTTGCAAGACTTTTCCATTCATCTTCACAGAAGGCTGTCTAGGTCTCAAAAGAAAAGAAAATATTCATCCATTTTAGCTGAATAGGGAACAAGCTGTTTCTCCTTTGTTCCCTTCAACTTTCACATTACTTTGACACAATATTTTTATTCTTTGAACAAATGGCAAAAGGTATGCTTTAACTTAGTATGCATGCTTCATTTGTTAAATTCTAATGCTGTTTGTTTTACTAAGCAGAATGAAGGGCAAACTCAAAGATGCAGTTTTCTACAACAGGGGGTAAGACTTTAAATGCCGAATGCTGCTTTACCTTGTGTGAAACAGTTGTCCCTATTTGCAACAAAACACATGCCTTCTTTTATTTTGAATATGTGCTCAACACATAGTTCAATTGTCACTTTTAAGATTCATTTTGGTGCCTTTCTATTGTAGCAAGACTGAATGATTCAGGCATGGGGGTGATAGAGCACTAATTGAGGCAGATATATTGACCCCTCTGGGTTAAAAAAATAATTTCAAGGAAAAACAACTGCGTGCCCACTGCAGCCAGAACATCTCTTTTGCCAAATTGCAACATTCTTTGGTTTTAATTGAATTAGTAATGTGCAGAAGGTAAAGATCTCTGCCTGGTGGGAAGATATGAGACTTCTTACCACCACCTACCTACCAAAAAATGCTGCAATTTTACATTTAACATTTTTCTACTACCGTCGATGACATGAGTAAGTCACAATGGATTAAGCTTTAGTGAAGCCATCATTTGACAAATGTTAGATATCTGAATTAAGAATCAATAACATTTCAGTACCTGTGTGCAAGTAGTGCATGCTTTTTATGGCATATTTTTGAAAACAACTTTACATGTAGATATCATTTGAAAACTAATAAAAATAAGTAGAATCCTTCAATTGTTTATATCAATCCATATTTTATAATACTCTTGCTTTGCAGTTTTCATGGAGCTTTTCCCAAACAATATGTTAACTACGAAGCATTACAGTGTTGAAATGGTATTTATTAGTAAAGTACTTGTATAGTCTGATCTTGGTATCTCTTTGTCTTGTGTTAATTCAGAATTTGTCTTCTGTACTGCAGTTTAGCACACAGGCAGTTAATGGTGTTTCTAACTAATACCTGGCATAAATGAGTTAAAGGCGATAATGTTTTTAAGGCATGAATTTGTGCATAAAAAATTTCAGGCACATACCCATTCAAAGCCTTAAACCAGATATTTCAATGAATTAAAAAAAATAATAATGTAAATAAAAGCTAAGTTGATATACTAAACACGGAAACGTCATTCTTCACTGTATGCATTTTATAACTTCATAGCTATAACACCTTGCATTCACATGCATACACAGACATGCACAAACACACAGAGCTTAAAATCATATTAGCTTCACAACATAATCCTGAAATATAATTGTAAAAATGAAATAGGCACTTTAACAGTTAGTTTTAACTATGAATGAAACAGTTAGTTTTAACAATGAATGAAAGCACTGATTGGATTATGATAATTTTACTCTGGTTCCATCTCACTATAAATATTATTTATTCTGTACCATGCAATCAACATCATTGGCACAGGAGATATCCAGCATAAATAACAACTTTAGTCACTACTAAGGTTAGTTATTAAATAAGAGGTATTTTATGAAATTCCAAAACTGTTTGATATTCTGTATAGGGGCTAAATGGCTAGTTAAAATATTATATTTTATTATATTCCTTGTTAACCAGGCAATAAAACAAGTCACAAGCCTTTTTTCAGGTACAACCCAGAAAAACTGTCTGGCTAAGTGGCTTCCTAGGACTCACACAGCAGACAAATGAAGGCTGAAGGAATCAAACCCTGGACTATAGGATGAAGCTAGTTGAAAGCTAATAACCTGACTTCTGTCTACTAACTGTCAGACAGGCACACTTTTACATATTGTAAAGAATGTACTGCATCTTGTCACAGCTATCAATATTATACAGAGACATACACACCAACTTGTTTGTTCAAGAATTCCCAGAAACATCAAATAATGGAAGGGAGGAGTAAAGCCCAAACAGAGAGGCAACTGTTAAATATTACTCTAATTCACTTAAACAAAATTAATAGAACAGGTGTTATATCGTATGTACTTTATGAACAATAAAAAGTATGAAACTCTAATGTCCGGCATTACTGACTGTCTAATCCTCTGTAAGTTATCAGAAAGTCAAACATTTTTTGATAGACATGGCAAAAATATGATGCAAAATCAGAACATTGTACAAAATCAGAGACAATTGAGAGTTAAGAAAAAGGTCTTGCTTTACACCCATTAGTATTATTAACAAACAATCCATTTGAGTTATGTAATGAGAAGAAAATGTTTGGAATTAAATTTGTATTATAAAGTCTTTCTTATTTTTATTGTAATCCCTTGGATTCTGTACATTATTTTTCAAATAGCTGTGTGATTTTCTGTAACATTAAAGGAACATGCTAAATCTTATGACCACTTGTTTTGTAATAAACAGTGGCAACTTAAAACCATCACTTTGAGTGAAATGGGTGAGATGTATTTTCAGACCCTTTTGATCTGCAGATCCCAACATTCTTGAGACCAAAAAAAAAAAAAAAAGCAAATAACAAGTCAAGCAACCAGTTACATATCAGTCATATTACAAACAAATGGAACTTACTCCCTATTTCAATTAGGCAAATATCTTCCACTAGTCTTTTTGAAGATAAACTCTGAGTTCCTTCAATGCTCTTGGCTCTGTCCATGTGCCTGCTCTCCAGGTTACACTTTGTATCCTATAACAAGTACTTCAACAATACCTACATATACAATCTATACTTGTCCTACACTGGAAATCTTAAATATACTTCATTGCATCACAAATACTTGCTATTTAACTTTTCATCAACTATCCCATTCACTCTTTTCTTTTCCCAAGTTTTTCCCTCTGTCTTTCCTATCTCTTTCTAATACCATTTTATGCACTATTAACTGTTATTGTTGTGTCTCTCTATCAAGCCATGCCTCCAAATTACCTTTTTTATCTTACATTCTAGTAAATGTTCCTTATTATAACATAAGTTATTATCTTATTGCAAATACCCAATTGCTGTAATTCCTTATTTTATAGATTTTATCATTGTCCTTCCTGTAACACATTTTTGCACTACTTTTTATAATTATTTATCTTTGCAGCTTTTTCCAGGCATCTGCTGAAAAATGGGTCTTGTATGGCATAACTAGGCTATCCCAGTAAACAAATACAATACGTAATAAAAGTAAACAAACTTTCAGATATGCCAAAACATAACCAAACATCCATATGTGCATGCATACAATGACAGAGTAAAGGAATTATAAAAAATGGGGGTATATTAAAATTTATTTCCCACAATTTAACCAACATTTTGCAGATAACAAACAATAATGTTCCAAGAAACCCCAAAATAGCTAATGATTTTTTACTATGCCAGATTGAGACATTATGATACAAGTACTAAATATAGTCTGAATTTAGAGAGTCTGAAATAAAGCAGTAATCATAAAGTAGGTCAAGATAATGATGTCTCTAATTCTAACATTATGTCTCATATGATGCAGACAGTTTACATTTGTATTGCAAGCATATTACCATGTATTTGATATTATTATGGTAAAGTTGTTCATATTAGCATTCAATACAATAAAGATGAAATTTGGAAGTGATGTTCTAAAAATGTTCTACTTCATGTAATATTATATAATAGATATGAAAGGGACAGTAACATTCATTAAATGAAGAACCAGAAAGCTTGCTAATGTAGTGCATGCCTACTGTATTACTGCACTTGTAAAAAAAGTCTCATATGCCTTCATATTGTGCAAAATAATATAATCAAAAGTTATACAATATCCATAATGACTTTTTTTTACAAATATTAGGATTTACTCTGTACCATGTAATTAAGAAATACTACTGATTAGCATTCCATTCTCTGCAGTACTACAGTCTGTCTCCAGGACCACTAAATAGTGAACTAGATTTTTCAGAACAGAATTTTATTTACAGCTGTGAGTCCCCATGGAGTTTGATGCTATCCAGTAAAAGATGCAGAATAGAACTGGAATATTTTAAAGAGGCATATGTGCCTGCTATGTGGATAGAAAGGTGCACGTTGTCCTAGAAGTTTTGTATGTCTCTACAGGTGTGTAAGGGATGTACAGGCTGCAAGTCCTAATAGGATGATAGAGGACCATATCAATAAGTGCATCTATCAGTGGATGCATGTCACTTTGTAGAGCTCTTTTCACATATATCCACATAAAACATGCCAGGCATAGGATGGGGACCTGATTGCAAGCATAGATAACAACGTTAAAATACATGAGGTACGATAAAAACAATGGAATTTTCTGGAAAACAAACTATACTGATGAGAACGTTTATGAGCACAACTTGATAATTATAGCATAGTGCAGAGAATTACAAATGGAATAAAGCTTTCAGCTAAAAATATGAGTCTAGGTATACCTACCAACTGTAGAATGTTTATTTTATAGCAGTCAGGATCACTTATATATAAATGTGCTTAAATTCTAAGTACAAACAAGTTCACAAAGTTTTTGTTTTATTTCCATTTTTTTCTCTTTATTCCTGAATGAATCTTGGTTGTGTTCCCTCTTCTCTGATATGTTTGCATGTGTTTGTAGAATTTGCAAGTATGTATATGCATTTTCACACATGTGTGTGTGTATATATATATATATATATATATATATATATATATATGTATTACAGAAAATATATAAAGCTATATAATATGCATGTGTGTGTAAATATAATATATATTTATATATATATATATATATATATATATATATATATATATATATATATATTTATATGTGTGTGTGTGTGTGTGTATAGATAAATAGATATAGATATAAAATCACACTACACTGAGAACATTTTTAAGCAAAACTGATAATTGTAGTATTCTACAGAGAATTAAAAATGAAATGAAAATTCTGGCTAGAAATACGATTCTAGATAGGTGTACGAAATGTAGAATGTTTATTTATAGCACCTAGACTCAATGGCATATAAATGATTAAATTATTTTGAATTACGAACAGCTTTACAAGTTCTTGACTTCTTTTCAAAGTAATCTTTGTTTTGGAAGAAATCATAAATCTTGGTTGTTATTCTTCTTTCATATTTAACAAGAAGTGTTTTATATATCTGTATTCATATATGTATATGTATATATATATATATATATATATATATATATATATATATATATATATATATCACAGTGTGTTCTCTGTTGAGGTATTAAGGTGACTTCTATGTGTTCACGTTTTATTTTTACCTTGGGTCTTTGTTCCCTCCCACATTCCAAAGACAATAGGTGGCTGTACACTGGTGATATTAAATGTAACTCTGTGTGAGGGTGGGTGCATGAGTGCTTACCTTGCAGTGTACCAACATTCTATCCAGGATTACTTCATGTTAAGTGCAAATTGCTTTCTGAGACAGACCTCAGCCTTCTATAACCTTGAACTGAATAAAAAATACAACAGCAAATGAATGAATGTGCACACTTACATTGTGTTCATCCACACATGCAAATACATAAATACAGCTGTCAGCACTGGTTCTTGTTTTATGCACAACCTAGGCTGTGGGAAGAATAACTATAGTACCTATTCTTTCTTTCTTTCCTGGATAAAGGCAGAAGCAGCTTCAATAATCTTAATGGCATGTAGCTCTCAAGACTGCGAGTAAATGAAAAAAGATGAAGAAAAAAAGCACAACACATGCAGTTTAAAGATAAACAGAAAATGCTTTTCACTGAAACAAGCTTCGCCAGTCTTTACATAACATTTGAGATCTCATCCTAGTAAAGAAAATAATTTTAAATATTAAATTTGCAACTGCAGTTGCTGCATGCACTATTTTCCTTACACCTGGGCTACTTTCCTAATTTCTTCAGCAAATTGTACGCAACAAATTTTAACTTACATAGGCTAATTCAGGCAACTTTATAGACTATTATGCTGTTCAAAAAAAAAAAGGGACTTGCTCACAGAAAAACATTTCAAACCCAGTAATATGTTCATGAAGATGATTCATTTGAATTTAATTACATCAGTTCAAAGCATAGAAGCATTAAAACAATAGTAAAAATTAAAAAAAAATTTTTTTTCTTTAGCACAGGATGACTCTTGTATTATTACAAATGTTTTAAGTGGAAGTCTTTCTGCATGTTATTATATTTATTATTAGTGTTTCTTTTTTTCTGATATGGTTACTTATGTTTAAAGGAGAATACGTCTGCAAGGTGATGGATAATGACCAAAAGGATATTTGAGAATTATTTTACAAAGAACATTTTCATATATTTTAAAGCCTTTTTGTCTGAATATGCATTTTCAGTGCTATAAACAGGATCTGAAGATTCATCTTGAAGTCATTGGGGTTTACTTATATAGTTTATTTAGTTAGAGATGTCTGTGTTAGCAATATCCAACATTTTATTTATGTGACTGAGTCATATTTATCGTTATTAATTATAAGATGTTGTTTCCATATAAGTCAGCTTCAAGAGTTAAAGCAGATTCTAAGCATTATAAATCAAGACAGGATATAATGCATTATGACACATTTTACTTTGTTACTCTTGTCTATACAATAAACAACATCAGTTTCATTAACAGTAAACACTGTCTGTAAGTAGTAAATAGAAATGATATTTATACGTAACATTACAATTAGATATTTGAAAAACAATTTGCTTTTAGAATTAAAATACTGAGTTGGACAAACTAATAGACCCTCATTTAGTATATGTTTGCTGACCAAACTGTTTATTCCATGGTGTTTGATACATAATTAAAGCACTATTACGTGCACATGCTCTACAAGTTACCTGTGCACAAAAATCAACAGGCAAAACAGAATATAAAATTCTAGTAACAGTTCCTTAAATAACTCAATAAACATTATATATGAACTTTAAAGTAAAGCAAAAAATATAACAGCATTTTTCAACATGAAATACCCACAAAAGATACAGGATAGATGCTCAAAAATGTTGCAACTTGGCATTCTTATTTCCGAGGCATCATTTCAGTACATCCTTTCAATAAAGGCAATAAAAAATTTCAAAGTTTATCAAAATCTTCCACACAAAGTGGAGAAATGTTATGATCATGGGGCTGCCTTATTATAAATATCCAACATTTTGGCAGCAATAAAACAATAGCTTAGACTTCTGATGCAGCCAAAAGGGATTACTCAGGCACACTATGAAGCTCGAATGCATTTTTTTGTCTGTTTTATTGTTTTCTCTTTGTCTTAACTGATGTATCAAATGTCACATTCACTGTCACTAGATGTAATGGAAATGGCAGAGGTGGCTGCCTTACTGGACAAACTGGCAGCAGGACTAGAAACAGCCCCCAGTCGATCTCCTGCACTTTCTTCTTCATTCAATGCACGTACGGAACCTTGAGATAAAACCTGCTGCTGCAACCTTAAGGAGGGAGCAAAAAAACAGAATTAGCAAAACACTATTCATAGGAATTTTGTAACTACATGTACATAGTCAGTCTGAAATATTAAACCAAGGCCTCAGATACAGCCATACTGAAAACTAATAATGTACAACTGTGCTAATAAATTCCTTAGTAAGAAAACTAAAACATCTTGCAGTAAACATGTAGTGGCACTTTAGTATAAAAAAATAGCCGGAACTCATAAAGCAAAGCAATTTTTTTTAAATGATATGAATCTGAGTATGAATAAAGTAATAGTTGCTATTATTAGTCAAGGTAAGTGATCTTTTATCAGGCACTGTTACACTGGCACAGTTTTTTTCTGTTTTGTGCAATCAGGAAAGCAGAGCTGCTTAGTATATTACTATGGTTGTCCAGTCTAGAAAAATATTTCCAAATATTGTGTTAATTTACCTTCATCAGGAAGTAATTGCTAAATTGTAAAATCATGACATCTTTATTTAAAGCTTGAATACGTATTTGCTCCTTAGCCTTTGTTTCTTAAAAAAAGTCACTCATAAAATGGATATACAGTACCCAGTAATTATTTTCAAAGTTTTATCACAGATGTTAACATTCTGAAAATCTACTGATGATTAGCATGACAGAGATAAATCATTAATCAACAAAAATACTAGCTACTATAAAATCTCATAAAAACAGAATAAATTGTCCAACATATCTTAAAATTCAGCTGTAGGTGCATATATAAATATATTATTGCAATAGTAGAATTCAGTGACTAGAGTCTGCATCTGTTACTAACATGGTATGAAATTCAGTTTTTATATTAAGAATGATTTGCTTTGTGCATTTTTTAATAACATTAGTATTAGTATCCTAACTGTACCAGTATAACATTTTATACAAAGTTTGAGAACCATGTGTGGCAAAGACACATTAATTTCATTTAATAGAGACTTAAGGCATGTATAATATTGTGTGTACACAAAATGCTAAAATTGTGAAATTTCAGCACCATTTAAAGTATGTGGTTTGACATGATTACATTCCCTGTTCACTTTGGACATGCATGTTTGTGCATTGCATGCTTGCACACACACACAGATATGAGCAACTACTCTATTTTAAAATGCATAGTAACACTTTATGAGACATAGCATGTTAAATACCAATTATATTTAAAGAACAACAAAGACAGCAGCATAGAGCATTGCAAAGATTAATGTTGTATAAAACTGTATATAGTAATCTTGTAAATGTGTAGAGGTGGCAGTTTTTTCTATAGGCCTTATCAGCTCTGATATGGCCAGGTTAGTAAGATACCAAAGAATCATGTTCAGCACTTAGGGTAGCTTTCGTTTAACACTACAGACTAAATCTTAATTTACAATTGCAAAATAAGTATATCATTTGATTATTATATATTTTATGTAGCACTGGGGCCTTTGCAATAGATGTACATTTAATAATACACTATGCGTAAACAAAATGCAAATTGGACTGAAAAACAGAACACATAAGCTGAAATTCAAGAGTCAAACGAGTCATAAAATTATATTTTCATCATTTATCGAGTAAATTTAGGAAAATAATAGTAGCTGAAAATACAGTTAATAAAGGTATAAGGAAATATTTTTCCTTCTCAGCTTGTAGAGTAAGTTAATGTTTGGATAATTCCTTGCTGAAAAATTGTAATTTATAAAATGGCTACAAAATAAGATGCAGTTTTCTGAAATGCAAACTAAACAGGATAGCTTACTTAAGCAGCGATATATACTATGTTCCTGTGCATTTTGATTGTTCATGTATAAGTGAGCAACACCATGACTGCAGTAAATATAAATGCAGTAATTCATCTGAAATAAAATATTTTGTGACTGTTGATTAACAGAGGTGTTTTACACCAAACAGATGTCATTATGAAAGCATTTAACTCTATGCATTGTATTATTGCTATCAAGAAATAAATCCACATCAGAAATCAGTTTTGCTAATATTATGCCATTTGTCTGTGCTAAACACAAACTGGCAGATAAATAGTTAATGATTTGATTTTTTCTTTGATGGTATATGCTTTGCAAATATTTGAATTTATATTAAAGTAACAAAAAACACAAAGCAAAACTGCAAATGTAAAACTATTTTAAAATAATAATTTTCAAGATTTAGAAGCAATCATATATAATTTTAGATAAAAAAATGGCTTAGCTATGTAAAGTAGTAAAGAGACCAACACAGACCTGTTTTTTGCTGCAGCCGCTCTGTCTCTTTGTCTACGGTTTTTAAACCAGTTGCCTACTTGTGTTGGGGTAAGGCCAGTAGCTAGTGCAAGTTCTCGTTTTTTTGCTTGGATTAGGGTAAGGATCCTGTAAGTACCATTCCCTTAACAAATGTCTTGTTCTTTCTTTAAAGCAGTGAGTCTTCTGTTCTCCATCCCAAATGGTTCTTGGTAAGGGAAACTTCTTTCTTACTCTGTACTTGTCTACTGGTCCTAGAGGTCGTCCTCTTAACTTTTCAGCCTCCTGATAGTGTGCCTCCAGCCAGAGCGCTTGAAGTTTGGTGTGAGATTCCTTGGTAAATTTATGGTTCTCTAAGATGTGATAGAGCTCCCTGAAGTTCCCAGTATGAAAGGCCACAATTGCCCTAGCTCTAAGAACCGATTCATTTTTGTTTAGGGCTTCACAGGCAGCTGGGGCTACAGGCAATGACCAGAGAAAACGACCAAGACGCTCTATGTCCCCACTCTCCTCCAAGGTCTCACATACCCCAGCTACCTGCTGTGGGCTAAAATTCAAGATTGGCAGCTGAAACATGGAGGTTTCTTTCCTGTACCCAAATAAGAAGGCAATCCAAAATTAACAAATTAATGGTTACATCCAAGCGAGTAGGATGTATGCCACAAGTCTGTAAATGCCGTAGATGAACTCAGTAGCTTGAAGTAGCAAGGTAAGCAGTTGAAACTGAGATGCTGTTGAAGTGGAAAAAGCATTCAGTTCTCTTCTAATTTTCTATTGGACTTAGCGGATTGGTTGCTTGGTTGCTATGGATGCATGCCAATCACTGTCAGATTTGCCAGTCAAGTGTATAGAAACAGATATTTCAGCACCTCCCAATGCCTGACAGCGTCTTTTACCAGTGTAAACATTCTGAACTTTGTTTATTAGAAACAGATGATATTTGGTGATTTGCTAACATCCAGCCGTAGGCTTACGACAAATGCAACTAGAAGTATTTAGAAGCTGCAGGTCCTCCTTTCAGCATAAATAGTTCATTTTATGGCATCATCCTAAAAATATAAAATGCACATTCAGACTACATCAAAGAAAGTGACATTAACATTTTCTTATTTCAGATTATTTCTGAAATTTTAAGGCATCAGATAAAAAAATGTCCATTAAGCCATAAACTCTAAATAAATGCATTAAAACAGATGCTTGTTATATCATTTATAAAATGTTAAATTATGTTTTTCAAAGTCTTTGATCATATATCTAAATATATTTTTTATTTTGATTTTCTTAAAGCAGTTAAAGACCTTCTGATACAACTGTGACAGCTTTGTAGAGTAATAATTGCGGCTTATGTTGCATACACATACTTGTCCCACATAATCCACAGTCTCAGTCGTATCCACATTATGCTGTATTCATCTTACTTTTAAATGCATAGATTTTACTGCCAAACTCCCTTAACTATTTAACCCTAGTTCTCCCACCCACACCTGAGCTTTCTCCCTGCCACTTCAGCTCCATGTCTAACTTACCTTCTCTTCTCTCCATCTCTCTCTCTCTCTCTCGCCTTTCTTTATTTGCATGTCAGGCCAAGCAGTGTAGTAAGTTCAATACCCACTATATACATTGCATTTCTCTGACTTGCTGTATAAAGATTAGCATTTTATGTGTATTTTTTCTATATGTTGTTATCCACTTTTAATTTGCTCTTTTTGCACTATTTATGCCAATTCATGTTCTCACTTTCTGTATTCAACCTCTGCAATGTCTGGAAAGTACTTTTGGTTCAGTTTTATAAAGCTGAAATGAAAAAAACACACACAGGTCAAATAAAGCAATAAACATGTTATTCTGCAGTCTGTACTTGTGTCTTTGTCATAATAATGTGTACTCTGCATATGTATAGAGTGCTGTATCATTGTTCCTTCAGTCATGGTTACCAGCCTACAGCTGATATCATCATTTTGTTTCTGAGGTTAGAATATGCTGCCAGGAGGATAAATCATGGAAGCATAAGCAGTACATCATTAAGCAATACACAGAAATGCTATCAGTGTAATAAATGCAAAGAAATGAAGGAGGGCAACACACTAAATTTATGCAAACCATATTATTATGAATTAGACAGAAGAGTACGTAGAACAGAGGAAATATATTTATTGGGTTACCTGCCCTATTATTCATTTGTCTAAGCTTTATACCACTGAACTAATAAACATATGGTGGGAGAAGGGTACAGAAATGAAACAAATTAAAATGTATAAATAATAAGAAAGGCAAATTCAAATGGATAGAGACATTTAGAAAAATATCACACATATACTTAACTCATATTTCTGCCAGTCTATTTTTAGGAAGGAGCAGACTACTGTTTCTCCAGATTCCTCTGTGACATCTGTATCCTCCATTAAAATGCATTTACTCCTTACACCTCCTGGATTAAACTTATTTTTTTTGAAAGGCAGTTAATGTACAGTGTGTAAATGAAGAATGTTCCCTGAATTTATTTTAAACTATACATTTTAAAGAGTCCCTTTCCAGCTCACTGATCTTGAACAAAACCAGATGAAGAGCTACTGAGAGTGTGAAGTCATATGTAGGTCAGTGGAGATGAGAACGTATACACATATCAACAGCCTTTTAAATATTTCATGTTATGAGATCCTACCACTTAAATTAGTAATGCAAAAGAAAGATGTATTATTAGAAGTTATTATTTCCACAAGATGAGCAGCCAGTAAAGGGTGCAGTGAGGAAAAAAAAACATATTACTGGTCTTTATTGTTTATTCTGCCATTCAAGTTGTGTTATGCACATTGGCAAGAAACAATGGGACACCATTTTAGATGGTTACAGTTTGTATACTGATGTAGTCAGGTGTTAACCACAAAAGCTTTAGTATTCTGAAAGTATGGTATACTGTCTACAATGCCTGCTGTCCATTTTGGATTAAACATACTTGTCAAAATATATGTAGACTTTGCATTTTCTAAATTTATATATATATATATATATATATATATATATATATATATATATATATATATAGTGATATTAAAATCCTTATTTTACTGCACTCTCAACTTTAAATGAAATTAAATCTAGCCATATTTTCATTCAGTATCAAGAACACTTTGTCTCTTGCTCCCGAAGATTTAGTAAATAAGAAGGCAGATAGATAGCGCAGATGGTTTGAGGTGTCAGGTCAGATTATTACACAGCTGAATACAGTGCAAAAGCTCATTCTGATGGAAAACCCTGATATTATTTTTATGTATCTACACAGTCTTGTTGAAGAAACCCCCTTGAAGCCTTTCTGCATGATTTGTGTAAGGTTCATCTCCAATGTTATGAAATGCCTTCAGAAAAAATGCTGCTCATTTCAAAAAATGCACAACATATTTAGTTGACTATGTAAAGGCGTTTCTAAAGCAAGAGTCACTCACAGTAAGGTTAGCATGAATGGAATTCAGACATGGTATGAAGTTAGGTTTGATCCTAAATAATTACGTTATTACAGCATAGCTACAGAATAATGTCATGTACAGAATTAGTATTTATAATACGACACTTCCTAAAACAATACTTATAATTAACCAGCTTAGAAAAACAAGCATGTCTATGTCATAATACATTGTTTTTTAGCATGTTAGTTTATTTGTTGGCAAATGGATTCTTTATAAAAAAATGCATCTATTTATACATCAATTTCAGACACCTGCTGATAAGTTTAACTTAGATGATGCTTGGAAAGGATGTTTGGACCAGCCAATCAAACTAGTTAACAAATAAACAACGAAACAAACAAATAAATAATACATCATGGTTTATGATGTATGCATGCATTCTTCATGTTCCAAAGAAGTACAGGACTAAATGAAACACCAAGCAATTGCAGCTCTCTCTCTTTGAAAATATAAATTCAATGTTTCTGGAACAACTCGAGCAAATAGTATACTATTATCTACTAATATTGTGTATGAGCCACTGACATTTTTTCATTTCCCACTATTCTTAAAATCAGGATCTGCCAAATTCTGAGAGCTCTTTTGATCTTTTTTCCATCTTGTGTGATGTGCAATGAATTGTTTCCAAATTAGTATGCTTATTTTGTTAGCATATGCAGTTTGCATAGATTGCTAATTTGCACTTTAATTTGGATACAGTTACATGCAGTTGAAAAGTATATATTTGGCAGCAGTCATGCTACTATGTTTATGTTGTCTGTCCTCAAGTATTTTGGAATGTAGACACTATCTAAATAATCCTGTCTTGGGCTCAACAAGGGCAATGATATAACATATGAGTAGGTTATAGTAGGTTATATAGTTGGGTTGTGTCCTTGATTTCATTCACTCAACACAGTGTATTTAGTACAAAGGAAAATGATAACTCTTGGCATACTTTTTGTACTAAAAAATCAGGTAGCAATTAACAGATTAGCCTTAATCAAATTGTCCATTAAAATCATTATAATTTACCAAAAAATATGTTTAACAACCTTATGTGCATAATGAATGTGTTCCTAACAGTTTTCAAGAATTCATCATTCTGAGTTAAATGACACTGCAAAATTAACTTTTATTATAATTTCATTATAATAAATGATAATTTATTATATGAGTGTCAGGTAAGAAATATAAAAGATTAATTCACTGTTCACTGGGCAATTTGCTGTCGGTTTCACATAAATACATTTGTTGGTATTGAACTTTAACCCAGAAAATATGGTCTGATAACAACATGGCTTTTGAGTTTTCTCATTGTTTTAATTCAAATTATGTATGCATCATAACTGTCCAGACTAGCAGTATGAGTCTCACAATTACATGTTCTACAATGTGATTTTATGTAAAATGTAATACAAATTACTCAATTTCTGTAGAGATAAATAAATTTAAAAATCAGTCTACTCTTTTTTATGTATGACAAATGCAGTAGGTTACCAAACTTTAAAAACAAAATCCTGAATTGTAAAAATATTTATTATATTCCTAGTCTTGCTGGAAATTATTTTTAAACAGGTTTCTTATTCTTGCTCCTTCCTTTATTTAATCTATTATAATTTGTTTTTGTCAGTATTATGAATATCTGCAAACCATTTTTTTTGCTTTGATACTGAATGTATCCAACAATCAAGACAATATTGTGTTATATTTAAAATATCTCACTTTGAATAAACTTACAGTACTTACTCCGCATTAATACATTCTATCAGGTGTGAAGAAATTGCATTATTTAGTTAGTTTAAAATGCTTATGTCATAATACACATTCTGAAGTCTGCTTTTCCATACAAATATACAAATAATCATTCTGAATACATGAAGCTTGAATGAATGTGTAAATACATTTTGCATTATTGTTATTTTATACAGATACACTATGTAATACGGAACTGCAAATGAAACATCATGAAAATCAACCTCTTTACAAACTAGAGCTGTATCCGGGTAAAACAGAATTTATTTATACCTTCTACTAAGTTCTGTATTAACAGGAAAGCAGAAACAACAAAGTAAGCTGTGTATAATATATATATATATGTCTGATGAAGCGTTGGGTAACAACGCGAAAGCGCTTACAACTTGCTATCTCCTGCAGTTTTATCTTTTGTAATAAATGACGATTTTAAATACAAAGAAGACCTTTTGGATTTACTTGTTATTTTACTTTTGACTTCAGCTCATGGTGCACTCATTGCCTTTTTTCCTGCTGATATATATATATATATATATATATATATATATATATATATATATATATATATATATATATATATATATATATATATATATATATATATATATATATATATATTACTGCTTATATAACAGGGTCTGACATGTGATATGCAACTATATTAGACCTATGAGGTAAGAAGACTGAACAAAGGTCCAAAATTTAAATGTTAAGCATTTTATTTGACATCTTCAATAAAAATCAGAAAAAAATGTATTCCAGAGTCCCATATGTAAATATAGTGATTTTTCAATTTATTTTTATGAGCAACATTAATTCAGAAACAAAAGATTATCAGTTTAAAAGCATAATGGTTGTCTTTATATGTGAAAATTCTGAGTATATAAAACTGAACAAATTTAAAAAGTTTTAAATATTTCCCAGGAATGCATTTTATATTGATTGAACCTAAATTTTGTGACAATAAACCAAATGACATGAGCACAAATATTTAAAAATTTCAAAACTTTAATATATACTTGCTTACACAAGTATGTTTGTGTGCATTGTACATATGTCAACATATTCACATGCTTTAAAATTATACATTTATGTGACTTTACTTGTAATTTTGTTAATTGTCTCAACATTTGAGTTAATTAAGCAAGGTTATGCTTTAGTTATTTTATAACAGTTTTATTCTTCATCTCATAAGTTCAAAGATGGCATTGGAGAAAAATATTTTATTTTTGCAAAATATAGTATTTTGATCTGAGATAATAGTGTTCATGCACTAAGCATGAAAACTCACTGCATGCTCTATACTTCTCTCTGCAGTTTAGTTTTATAGATTATATGATGGCAGTCTACCAAATGCCTAAATTGACAGAACCAAACAAGTGCATACAGTATTTTGTTTAGAAAGGGTCTGTTAAACATTTAAACTTTTCACAAAGAAAATTTTAAGAATTTAATTCATATATAGCAAATAGTATGTGCTCTTGATAAGACAGTGCAAAATGAAACCACTCAGAAGACTGATAATGAAAAATTTTTTGACATATAACCGTAGTTAATGCTAGAAATGATCCAAACAATAAGAAACAGTAGATGAAACCAAGAAAACATTTCTCTGTTTCTCAATTTATTGTTAGGCTTTCTCAATTTCACACTTTGTCAACCTTGTGTTAAAAAAATAATTTCTTCAGAATTTTTGAATATGAGAAGAAATGTCTTTGCCTGGTTTCTACTGCTGTTCTTTGTTAAAGTTTAAAGTTTCATTTTTGACTGTGAAGAATCTGGCGATTTTGAAAAATGTATTTAAATAATATAATTAATTTTGAAAAAAGCTGTTAATTCACAAAACAAAACAAAGTGACTATGACTACTTTCTGATTGAAATAATTTAAAATAAAAATACTCCATCATAACAATAGCTTTGTAGGAGGAGTCCAGGTCACTGTTTTAAGAAAAGCTGAGACCTAATCAAGAGGGCTCAACATATTCGACACAATTTGCTTGACAGAAGACTTGCTTACATAAAGCAAGTGGTCATTCATTTTTACTATTGTGCCATGCCCCACTTCTATGTTGTTCAGATCCAGTGGTCTCATAAACATTGCCATACATGGGGTAGGTGTGTGGCTAGTTAATATATACATGTATCTAGGTATATATGATTAACTAATAAAACACTGAATGGTCAAAACAAAGTTTATTACAGAAAAAAACACTATCTTATGAAGGGGAAGCAAGCCCTCCTGCACCCTCTACATCCCTTTCTAATTATATATACCAACAACAATATGCACAACAGTGGGGAAAGGGCAAATTCTGCTGTACTGTGACCCCCCCCCCCGCCACACACACACACACAGAGCAGTAGGCTGCCAGAAGAACAACAAAAAAGAATATTCATTCTTTTGAACAGTCAATCTTACAAACTAAAACCATATAAGAAGGGCAAGTCATGTTGCTATAGTACTTATAGGTTAATGAAGTGAGGATTATGTACATATTATGGGTGATTTCTGTGCAGTTCACATCTAAAAATAATTCCTTCTTCAAAATAACATTAAGTGAATGTGTACAGAACACACAGAAACAGCAAGTTCATAAATGTAATGGTTGTGCATTGAAAAGACATTACCACATACTCAGTTCCTATCATATATTGTAAAGTTCATAGGTAAATACTTGTCAATCAGTCTACAGAACAGCCAATAACCAAAGGTAAGAATCAAACCTTGTACTTTGTGTCTGTGAGGTAAGTACCTTAACTGTTATGCCACACTCACCCTTAAGGGTAAGTAAAGCTCTTTATGGTTTAACAGTTGGGGTTGTACCATACAACACCCTGATTATATATATTATACATACATATATATATATATATATATATATATATATATATATATATATATATATATATATATATATATATATATATATATATATATATATATATATATATATATATATATATATATATATATATATATATATAGACACACACACACACACACACACACACACACACAGGCACATGCACACATAAACACACTATATATATAGGCACACATTATATATATTTTATATAAATAAGTTCATATATATAGTGTTCAGGCCTGAAGGTTATTCATAAACGCTGACTCTTTTGAATTCATGTCATATATCCAGTTCCCAACCCAGTTGTCCAAGTTCCTTACAAACTGATTTATATTTACTGAATTTTTAATATATATATATATATATATATATATATATATATATATATATATAGTTTCCCTGCAGAAGGACGGATGGCTGAAATCTCGAAATGTATATGGCTGAAGCCATATGCTTGAATTTCAGAAGCTCGACCTTCAGAAAGGGAAATAAAAAAAAACAACAAAACACAAAACAATGTTTCTGCAGAGGGGGCTACCCCCCTGCACCCCCCACACCCACCGCTACTTATTTATTAAAACTCCGAGATCGCACTACAGCGCAAAAAGGGAAATCTCCCATTCTGCGCTGTATACCGATCCCCATTCAGAAGGTCGAACTTCTGAAATTTCGAGAATGTGGTCTCGACCATATGCATTTCGAGATTTCAGCCATTCGACCTTCTGAAGGGGAATCATATATATATATATATATATATATATATATATATATATATATTCCAAAGTGCAGCAATGTTCTGTCTGACACAACTTTCCCTGATGTATGAAATGTATGAATTTGCTTTTAGTCTTTCTAAACTTTCATAGAGTGACTTGTTGGTCAAGGTATGAAATGCTTTTGTTAGGTATAGGTACACCACTCCAATGGTAAAGCCTTGATCATTAGTAATGGAAACAAAGTTATAGCATTTTGTCAGGTCAGTTATATATTTATGAGAAATATTACACATTTTTCTCATTGTTGGCACTGTATATGTTCAAAATAACCTATTAAATATATTATAAAATGGTGGAAGTAGTTCTTTCTGGAACATTTTTAGTAAAATGCCAGGTATATAGTCAAGGCCCATTGAACTTCTGTTTTTGCTGTTAGAAAATGCATTTTTAAACCTTTGTTGTTAAAACTGGTTAGTAGTCAGTTTCTGTTATATTCAAGTTGAGTACATTGTCCATACTAAAATTACGCATTACATTATTGAAGAAATTAAATTCTGTAGTAATGTCAATTGGTTTAGTAATGTGTGTCTGTGTAAGAGAGAGAGAGATTCTATGTTCATTTTCTTTTATTTTATCTCATTTTATTTGCTACTCAGGTAAGCAATCTATACACAAGTTCCCTTTTCAGGGGTGACTCATGAACACTATTGTAAGATCATCTAGACATATATATGGTATAAATAATGGTGTGGTATTTGGTAAGTGAAGTATCGTGCAGTATATGTCTGCGTAGTAAGTTTTTGAGATCTGAAAATGAAACCACAAATCCTAAACAGAGTAATGTACTCCAACATTGCAAGATATTTCATTTTTTTACACAAAAGAGCCCCTTCATATTTCATGTATCCATTTTCTGAGTTTTTTTTTAAGTATGAATTAATGTTCCCTTTTAATTTCAACTGGGTTAATGCCAATAGGCTGTTTTGGCTGTGTGAGGTTTCCATTTAATATGACTTTAGGGAGTTTCCATAAGTTTTTATGAAAGAATTGTCTCGTGTTTTTTTTTTTTTCCTTTTCTAATTCAGAAATACTTTTTTTTTTTATTTTAGTGGTGTAGTGAGGTGAGGGTTGTGTTGCTGGGATTTAGGATTTTTAGTTTCATAATTTAGTTATGTGAGTTATGTTTTCAGATAGCATAATACCAGTTTAGGCAGAAACAGGTCTATTTTGATAGTGATGCTGTTTAATGGTTAGTTTGTTCCATCAGTGTTTTATTCTATTTTTGTCTTTCCTTTTTAATTTTAATGAACTTAATTTCTAGGAGGCTGATTTGGATGGGCATTTGCATGGGGGTGTAAATACAATTAGTGCATGAAGTGTGCAAAGTTATTTATTTTTATACTGAAGTGAATGAGTGCTACATGTGCTTAGTGGTTTAATGCATTTTTGTTTAGCAATGTTTGTACTTTTTTTGTTAAGTAAGTATAGACTTGGATAAGAGGTGTTATTTTTGGTTAGCTTTGGTATTTTGGGGTATCTCTGTGTTTTTGATGTATGTATGCACTGTTTGAAGTTTAGGATTATTTTTAGAGATACCATAAATATGATGGAATTAGATGGAATTAGAGGAGTTTAAGTGTGGTGATGAAGAAGCATCAGTGGTGACAATAAACCCGTAAGTCTAAATTAAAATGCACCATTATTATCCTCACATCTGGGCATCCAGAGACAATGTCTCATGTTTACTGATAACCACTTAATACTTAAACAAACTGACACAGTGTGTGAAAGAGATGTAGCTATACAAGGTTACTGGAGGCAAAGCTTTCAGATACAGACACTACAAATAGCAAATGGGTTGTCAGTAATACATACCACTCTATACCTATCATACACAACACAGACCAAGCACACATACCTCCTGCATATGCTGAGGTTCTTAAAACTAACCTACCTAAACTACAAAGGCCCCCCTGAATGTAACCTAAAAACAAGTGCCCTCAGCAACCTCTCACATGCTCAACTCAGGCAGCACCCGCCATGAAACATGCATCTATATTTTACAGTGTTTCATCTCAAAAGTCCACAAGGCAAACTTCCACACAATCCAACATCCTAGTCATAGACCATTTAATAGTAAGACACACTGATGCAGTACTCATTGGGCTCAGCAAAGAGAGGGTCACAGTCAGTTAACTATCAGGGGCCAGGATTTGCCACATTATGCATGCACACCACAAGCACACACATGACAGTCATAGTACACTACAGAGTAAAATTACCTGAGACATACCTCCCTAGACTATATGAAAAGAGGCATAAAAGAGTGCTTGGAATATGAGACCAAAGCAGGTATGAACCTACCCTTGAGTAGCAAGTTACCTTCACTAAGACTTATGTCACAGTGCAAACAAAAAGATTACTGACTTCAATAATTGACTTTGTTTCTGCTGTTATCCAAAATGGATCAAATATATATCAGCCTGGAAGGTGATAGTAAGGAATCCTAACTGCTTTTCTGGGGATGGCCTGCATCTATCCCCTCTAGAATTTTGTATATTGGAAAAAACCTTGTCCACCCTCATACTGCCTTTTTTAGGCAATATCAGTCTTCAAAAGCTCGCAACATAACAAAACAGAATTCAGATCAAATGCTCAATGTTAGGAGCCTTAACAAATAATTCTATTCTGTACAGGCTCTCTTTACCCTGGAATGACTCAGTATATGCATCAAAACAGAGACCTGGTTCAAAACCATTAAGAGCACTCCATCAGTGCAAAGTTTTAACAACCCCCATGTGTTCAGGCCCACCGCACTAGATGAAAGAACCAAATATGGCTGTCTCTCTTTATTCAAACAACAATATTTCACTACTCGACTCAGACAGGATAACAACCTACAACTCCTCCAGCTCCACCTTACCATTAACAAAACCACTTATCACATCATAGATAACTATAGGATGCCCAATATGTCCTCCTTGGCCTTTGCTCCCTACTTGAATACTATTACTATAAAGACCCAACACATTCATCCAGGCGCCATTCTTTAAGGAGACTTCAACTGCCCCCTCCATCAACTGGGAGACTTATACAACCTGTAACATGCATGTCAAAAGATTTCTGGACTTCATAATTACATATCTTCATAGGAGGTTACTAGGTTAACAGCACTAGAGCCCTTACAAGCCTAGCTATGTTTATCCTGAGTTGTCCCAATTGTCCTTGGTTAGTTGAGTGACATTCATAGAGCGAGAGTCTATGGTCAATACAGACTGCCTCTGTCCATCAGGGACATGGGCACCACCACTGGAGTGAATTTGCAGTCACCCATCCATTTATCTAGGTTGCATTTGAATAGTGTCAGAGATGAGCTCTGTTTCACATGAATTGAGAGTTTGTTCCAGAGGAGTGGCAGTTTGTACGAGACATACCTGTCTCTCCAGCATGTTCTTTTCACAACACAGGCTAGGTTAAGATCCCCTGAGTGAGTGAGTCTTATGCCATTTGATTTGCAACTGTGCAGCATTTTCATTAGGGCAGGGTCAGACACTGCCCTGTAAGCCAGGCACAGGTTGCCTCTTAGCAGCCTATAGGATACAGAGTACAGTGACAGGGCTTTCAACCTTTCCACATAGGTCTTGGTTTGGAAGCTCTGTATTTTCTTGGTGAGAAACCTCTGGGGTCTTTCCAGTTGTTGTACATGTCTGGTGAGGTACATACAAAAGGGTGCATTGTACTCAATTAGTGGTCTGATGAGGATCAAGTACAGTGGAGTTATAACATCCATAGACCTGAAAGCTTTCCTCACCACTGTGGAATGCGGACACTTGGTGGTCGAAGTTTAGATTGTTATCAGCCTGTGTACCAAGATCTTATATCTCTGGGTTTGAATTTATGGGGATGCTGTCAATACTGTAATTAGCAGAGAATTCAGCTGTTCCAAAGGGAATAATAATGCATTTTGTTTTTGCATTTAGCTTTAATTCGTGGATTTGGCACCAGTCATTTTTCTGCATTGGCTTGTTTTTTCAGGAGGACCTAGTTTTGATCTGGTCAGGTACAGCTGAGTCTATACAGCTGCTTAAATGGTTATACAGGACATTTGCATACACCTCTGCATAGGAGTCAGTGTTTTCTGTAATTGAGGGGAGGTTTGAAGCTTTTTATACCATCGCTTAGTAGGTGGTAGTTTGTTTTGGAAAAATGTTTTAGTTTTTTTTGTTCCTGGAGGGGTGTCAGGTCTTATAGTTGCATCAAACTAGAATGGTTTATGGTCCAATCTTACCAGGAGAGCATCACACAGGGGGGAGTGCAGTGATCCTCCATGTTTGTGAGTACTATGTCTAGAACATTTAGGCTCCTTGCAGGGGTACTGACTATCTGTTCCAGAGTATTAGCATTGAGAAAGTCCAAGAACCTCTGGGTGAGCATGTCTGTGGTCATATATGTTTCCCAGTTGATGGAAGGATAGTTAAAGTCACTCATGACCAGGGTGTTTTATATATATATATATATATATATATATATAGAGAGAGAGAGAGAGAGAGAGAGAGCACTCCATGAAACACTGACCCACTTAGAAGGCAAAAACTGCTATGCAAGAGTGCTGTTCATCGATTTCAATTCTGCCTTCAACACTGTCATCCCTCAGAATCTGATATCGAAGCTACTTCAACTGGGCATAGACTATCATTTATGCAATTGGAGTCTGAGCTTCCTTACTGAAAGGCCTCAAAAGGTTTGTGTGAGAGGCAACAGCTCCAGAAGTATCATCCTGAACACAGTAGTACCACAGGGGTGTGTCTTACGCCCTCTCCTTTTCACTCTGCTGACACATGACTGCATGGCCACATATTGATGAATAGGCTCATCAAATTCGCGGATGACACCACTGTTATAGGCCTGATCAAAGACGGACAGGAGGAGGCCTACAGAAACAAGATTGATCAACTACTGGTCTGGTGTGACAGCAACAATCTAGAGCACTGAATGTCAGCAAGACAAAGGAGTTGATTGATTTCAGAAGATCTCAAGTACCACACAAACCTCTAGTGATGAAAGGGATGACAGTGGAAAGGGTCAAGAGTACAAAGTTATTGGGTGTTCATATCACGGAGAACTTATCCTGGTCAGTCCATGTATCCAGCACAGTCAAAAAAGCTCAGCAACACTTGCACTTTCTAAGGAAACTTTGGAAGGCAAAATTACCAAGCTCCAAACTTCATACCTTTTATAAGGGCACCATTGAAATTGTCTTGACCAACCGCATTGCAGTCTGGTATGGGAGCTGTAACAATCAGTATCGGAAGGCTCTCAAGACAGTTGTAAGGTCAGCAGAAAGAATCATTGGCATCTCCCTTACACCTCTGGAAGATCTACACAAATGCCAGTGCATTGACAGGGCCAAAAAGATTTCCAGTGATCCAAGGCATCTTGCTGTTGGTCTGTACACTTGTCTATCCTCAGGCAGGAGATACAGAAGCCTGCATTGTAAGACTACCAGACAAAAAAACAGTTTCTTTCCTATCACCATTAGACTGTTGAACTCTTGGGAAAAACAAACCATGACGTCTGTTACATAACTAGCCCATCAAGAGGTTTATTTTATGGATGTTCAATAACTAAGTGCAATACTAAGGTAGCTAACCCACACACTGAAGGACTGTAAAGTGCAATATACAAACTGTGCAATAATTCAGTCTAATCATAGATATGCTGCTATTGTTTCAATTTTACTTTGACAATATTACCTTCATATCGTTCCTTGTCTTCCTTGTCTCCTGTCCTGGGATGGGTGTGGGTCACTGCTGTCCTATTTTACTTACAAATTGCTACTTATTAAATTTCTACTATGATATTTTATTAATTGTTCTCTGTCTATATGTTCAACTGTTTCCTGCATTGAGAATGAAGCACTGTCATTTTGTTCAGCTACACTGCTGTGTACTTCTGAATGACAATAAAGTTTTCTTTGACTTGACTTTGACTTGACTTGATATGGTAAGTGACTCCAGTAGGTCCAGGTATGCGGTATGCTTTTCTTGGTTCATCATGGGGGACCTATAGCTAGCAATGATGTGGTAGGGTGTTTTGCCTATAGTTAATTGGACATGAAGTAGTTTGAGAGAGCCATACTGTTTGACCAGTCGTTAGGTGTACTTGGCCTTAAGGAAGATGGCTACACCTCCACCTTTGGTTCTCTTATGCTCAGGTTGTGGTCTGAAGGTGTGGAAGGCATTGTAGCCTTGTATGGCTGGGAAGTTCTTCATTGCTTTGAACCATGTCTGTGTGACTGCACAGATGTCAGCATCTTCCAAGGTGAGGAATGCTTCAAGGGACTGCACTTTCTTGTTTAGACTCCTAGCATTAAGCAGTAGAACCTTGAGTTTATCTCAAGAGGATTTTGTTATGTCAGGAGTTTTGTTGATTTGACATTGCCTAACAAAGGCATTATAGGGAAGGCAAAAGCCTTCACCAGTATCCGAAAGCCTAGAGGAGACAGATGCAGACCATCTCTAACAAAGCAGCATGGCCTGTCAACTATGTCTTCCCAGGCTGACAAATACTGGACTGACACCAGAAGCTAAGCCAATTGTTAAAATCGATCATTTTTTGTTCATATTGTTGCATCATCAGAGGTGAAGTTAGTATGCTTGCTCAGAGCTAGGCTCATACTTACCTGGGGCACAGAATCTGAGAGCTCAATTATGTCTCTCTTCATATAGTCCAGAGGGGTATGTCTCAAATCATTCACCCTAACAATGACAGAGTCATAATCATACTTGTTGTTAAGTGACTTGAGTGCTCGCATGACTTCATGAATCCTGGTACCTGACAGGCAGCTAACCGTGACCCTCTTCTTGTCCAGCCTACTAAGGGGGACATCTGTGTGTCTCACAATGGAGTCGCCTATGACCAATACATTCAGTTTGGAGGTGTATTGCATTAGGGGCTTATTTGCTGAGACACTGATGTGTGTGTGTGTGTGTGTGTGTGTGTGTGTGTGTGTGTGTGTGTGTGTGTGTGTGTGTGTGTGTGTGTGTGTGTGTGTGTGTGTGTGTGTGACAATTCCAGAGATGTAGTATTCTCTCTAAAACATATATATATATCCCTCCAATGTGTTCTATTTATAACACAGAAGAGATTAAGACTTCTTGAGTGGGTGTTTATGCCACCATTGGACTACTGGATGTGCATTCAGTTTGAAAGGATGAGGTTGGCTGAGGCTATTTAACTGAGGCAAAAATCTCTCCTCAGTAATATGCTCATAGGCAAGTATTAGGCTAGCTGCCCTTGTGGACAGTTTTAAGCCTAGCCAAGTTCTCTTAGTGAGAATCAAACCCTGTGCCTCTTGTGTGTGAGGTAAATACCTTAACCATTATGCCAACCACAACCCAGTAAGATGCCAAGAAGAGGAACAGGGCTTTGAGATGGGCAGTGTAGCTTTTATGATATAGACCCTTGAATTTCTTTCTGAGAATGTGTTTTGGTTGTTCAAGTTGTGTTCAGTATTTGGAGAGGTACATACTGAATGGGAATTATACTTGATGATCAGCCTAATAACTGATGAATACAGTAGAATGAGCACATCCCTAGACCTGGATGCTATACCCTTGCTGATACGCTACTCAAGAAAGAAGGTCTTTCTTACTATAGTGCATACATGGTGATCAAAGGACAGTTCATTTTCCAACATAGATTCTCAGGTCTCTCACTACTGTATCAATTTACAGGACCGTGCTTTCGATATAATAGTTACAGGGGACATTATGCTTGTTGAAGGATACTATTCTACATTCTTTGGCATTTAGCTTTAAATCATGATTGTGACACCAACTTTTTGTTTGGGAAAGTCTCTCTTGGAGGCTCTTGGTGCCCCCTAGAGATTTTCTGAATGTACCAAGTTTATAGTCATCTGCAGACTTGGCCAGCCATAAACCCTTAACATTACCTTTGACCTCTGAAAAGTAAATGCCAAAGATGAGTGGTCCAAAGACTGAACCCTGGGGTATACCACTAGTGACATGTCTTAAGGAGGAAGTAGACTCACCCACTCCAATTTCTTGGGCTCTGTTAGTGAGCCAATGTGCTATCCAATGAGTTACATAGGGATTTACATTTAGCTGGGTGAGTTTATTAACTATACCTGAGTGTGGGATGGTGTTGAATACCTTTGTGATGTCTAGATATGCAGTGCGTACCAATTTTCTTTCATCCATTGTTTCAGTAACCCTTGCAAGGAAGTTGACTAGATGAAGTTGATAAGATCTGCCCTAGACAAAACTGAATTGGCTAGCTCTAAGAACTTATAGGTTCCTTTCCATTGCCTTAGAGATGAGGCTTAACAGATTTATGGGTCTATAATTTCCTGGGTCCACTAATGCCCCACTTTTATGCAGTGGTAAGTTTGTTACTGTCCTCCAGCCATCTTGCCTGTTGGATTTAATGGTGCCTAGGCTTCAAAAGATCCCTGTGCATCAATAGGCTAGTATAAACCTATAAACCTTCATTGCTTTGTCACATTATACCATTCATATTGTCAAATGCAATGTGCTGTAAATGATCTAACACAGCTGTCATATGGCTATCACTGAGACAGTGATCAGAAGTTTTTCTTTATATCCTAGCTTTCCCATCTGCAAATCAGCTAAGGTTCAAGGGAGTGTATAAAATTGGGAATTGTGGGGGATGTCTCCTGCTCCATGAGTGATGCAATCCTCAAAAGCCCTGCCTGCCATGCAAAAAGGTCCTGTGCATGACCTCCAATTTACAAAACAGCTTGTAGCATGGAGTGAGAGTTCACCCTATGCTTCTGCTCCTCTCCCTAAAAGAGATAACTGGCAGTGACTCATTGCTCTTCTCTCTTACCCTGCCAGTTCCTTTAGTTCCTCATTTACTAATGTAACCAAGATCACCAGCAGTATACTCAGGGCTTTATCCTTCTAAGCAACAGAGCTAGCTAAAATATTACTGATTTTCTGTTTCCTGCACCACCACAGCTCTGCTCTTTGGTTTTGCTTCAAATAGGCCTCCATCTAATCAAGAAGAATCGATGGCCAGCTCCATTGGCATAAAGGGATAAAGTTCTGAATACAGCCCTGACAACCCAAGTTTGATTAGTGGTTCAATCAGCTGTTTGAGCTGACATAGTTTGGATGGGTGTATTTATCTGAAAAAGGAAGGGGAACTCAAGTCCCATCTAATGTCACAATCCCTCACAGGAGAGGTGGCATTAAAAGGATGGCCTGGTGCTAAGACACAAAGACAGTTTGGTGGTAACAAGTGCATGGGAGCATGTACTTTCATTGGGGATGGCATTGTTTTCCTTATGGTTATTTGAGTCACTCATCCCTTCCATTCCAGTGAGAGGTTATTACCATTAAATCTGCCCTCATTACCAGGATGTCACTGAGGACACAAACAACCCTTATGGATGCTAGTGTGATGGTCCCTTCAGGAAGCTATCACAGGGATACCCAGTAGAGGATAATGAATAGGGAGAGCATAGTTGGGTGGCTCCTGATGGTTGGCAGTCACTGGGCAAAAATTCACAGAAAAAAAAAAAGAATTAGCTGAGTCTTTAATAAAAAGTAGACTCTGCCAAGACAGATACAATGACTTGAAAAATCTTACAATTAAATAAATGAAACATCAAGAAAAACTCTCAGCTAATGCCAAAATGTTTTCAGTTGTGATATTGCATACTTGCACCATCTTCCTCTTTTTTTCATACATTTTGCTCCACTATGCCTGCTGACCATCAGACCTGTCCCTCACCCCCACACTGCTGATTGATCATTCATTCTCCATTATAGGGTAAGGGCACAACTTTGAAAGTGCCATCATAGAGACAGCCATTAGAAGGGTTTTTCTCTTAACCACATAATTTCCTCTGTGCATATCTGTGTTTGTGTAATGGGTGAAAATGCAAGAGACCTTTTTGTAATGGCATTCTTCCAATTTCTGTCATGACATAACCCCTCAGAAGGCCCTACCCCTTGTAAAACAGCATTTTCTGCCCAATCTGTTATCTCTTTCAAGTTGTAAGCAGAACATGCACCTCAGGCATGCTCATCATCTATCCCCAAGACTGCAGGCAAGCAAACTACCTCAGCATTTTCCCTCCCCCGGGCAGCTCTTCTTATGCCTGTACCACTACTTATACCAGGATGCCTGAGTTGTCGTCATGGTGTTATCTTTCTGTGGCACAGATACTGCCAAAATATAGAAGATCTACAATTATACGCTTCTGGAAAGTCACACTTGCATATCTTCATCACTTGTTAGGTCTGACCATGAATAAATCTCCTTCTAAATAAAACTAAAACCAGAGATCCCTTCCACCCAAAGTACCTTTAGAAATGTCTTTAAGGCAAACTACCTACTCCTAAGAGATACTCTGGCAAGCTTCAAATCCCCACCATACCAAGTTAACTCCACTGAATAGTCAGAAATGTACACCACAACACTATACCAGCATGCAAACAGCTGCATAAATTCAGCAGTACCACATAGGAACAAGTGCAGGGTGAACTCTAGAAATGAACCCACATGGTGGAACCATAATATCAACAAGCTTAATAATAAAAGAAAAATAATTTTGACCAAAAGTAAGAAGAGTAATTCCCAGAATGTTGGAGCACATGTCAATAAAATAAACAAACAAGTCAAGAGCTTAATAAACTCCACCAAAGCCAAGTCTGAGGCTAAAATAGCTACCCACGCCAAAGACAATCACAAGGCATTTTTTTGGGTTATATTTGTAGTCTCAGCAATTTACTGAGGTGATTGTGAATGATGCTACCTATACTGAAGCTAAAGTTATAGTAAACCTACTGGCCAATAAATTTAGCTCTAACTTTACCCCTCTCTCCATCTCTCAAGATATACCTAAACTGCCTTGCCTCCAGTTATCACACAAGGCCAAGTCCTAAAAGTGCTATCAAAAGCTAAAAATACAGCACTGATGGCTCCTGACAGTATCCTTGGATGCATCTTAAATAGGATAAAGCCCAATTTAGCCACACCTCTAACAACACTGGTCAGTCTCAGCCCATAGCTCTCCATCAAAAATCTGGACAAAGCCAAAAATAATGGGGGGGGGGGACAAAGCCTAAAAAATAGGGACAAATTTTAAATATTGCTCTTATAAAACTTAGAAAGTTGTTAGACTAAAATGTCTTGTGTTACCATGCATTTTCTGAAGGATATGAAGTCTGAAACTCAATTGCTTGTCATTATTTAGTGAATTCCATCCTCACTGTTTTGCCACAAAAATCCAGAAAACTACACATTTTATGA
This sequence comes from Protopterus annectens, assembly GCF_019279795.1. Lineage (NCBI taxonomy): Eukaryota > Metazoa > Chordata > Ceratodontiformes > Protopteridae > Protopterus > Protopterus annectens. The sequence continues at coordinate 803,382,196 of NC_056737.1, read as the reverse complement.
GGGACAGACTAAAAATATGAGGCAAAAAATCTGGACAATTAAGAGGTTATTCTCAGCCCCCATACAGGCTTTGTACCAAGTCAATGGAGAACAGCTTCAGTCATTCCCCTGCACAAGAGAGGATCTTCCAAAGACTCAGGCAATGATCCATAAGTCTGACTAAACTCATACGCAAATCTCTTGAAAGACTTATGGAATTAATTAATCAAGACATAAGGAACCTCCAAACACAGAACCCGTCTCAGGTTGGATTCATTAATGGCAGGTCATGCTTACTCATCCTGCTGGCTTTTTTGAGAAGGTCACCAAAGCAATGGATGAAGGCAAATTAATAACATTACAAACACACAATTCCCACTCAGACATAGTAGAAAAGCAAAATAAACTAGGAATAAACCCCTATGTCACCAGCTGGATTGACAACTGGCTTACAGACAGGATGCAGATAATCAAAATAGGTGAACATACCACCACAAAGAGACCAGTCAACAGTGAAGTCCTCCAAGGTTCTGCTTTGGACACTCTCCTGTTTGCCATGTACTTTTTTTGAAGTAAAAAACAATACCAAGGGCTCTGATTTACTAAGTTTGCAGAAGACTGTAAGCTAGGAGTCAGTCATTGAATCTCCAGATGACTTAGCCATCCTGCTGGAAGGTTTATCTCAAATAATTAGCTGCTGCCAAAATAACGGCACAGAAACAGCAGTACCAAACAGAAATAAACTTAGGACAAACTCCAAAAACAAGACCCCCTTAGTGGGCCCCATTATAAACAGGCTGTACAACAAAAGAAAGAAAAATGTCAAAAATAGGAAGGGTTATGCCCAAAAGACAAAAACACACTCATCAGTCTCAGCAAGCAACTCAAGGGACTAAAGTCCACCATAGCCAACTTTGAGGAAAAATATAGCCTCACAGGCTAAGGATAAGACATTTTCAGTTATGTACCAACCTTAAAGGGAATACCCAATAGTGTGCTGAACTAATAGTAAACAGAACTTCCTATACCCAACAAGAAGATATAGCAAATTTGCTGGCCAATAAATTTATCTCAATCCCCCCCCCCCATCAGCCCCACTCCATGAAATACCCTCTACCATTTCTCCCCAACTATTACTAAAGAACAGGTTCTCAATGCACACTTCAGAGCTAAAAACACTGCATCAATGGGTCCTGATAATATCCCAAGATGCCTCCTAAATAACTTGAAACATGACCTCTCAGGCCCACTAGCTTCGACAGGCTTCATCCCTAGGGAATCAAAGGCTGCAACAGTCAACCCTCTACAAAAAGTCAGATTATCCTCAGACCCAGGGAACTACAGACCCATAAGTATGACAAGTCTTGTATGTAAGGCCATGAAAAGAATTATTGTGGGCCTGATAAACAAAGACATAGGAAATCTTCAAACACTGCACCCCTCCCAGTTTAGTTTTGTCAAGGGCAGATCATGCCTACTAAACGTGGTGGATGTCTTCGAGAAGGTCACTAGAGCCCTAGATGAGGGCAAAATGATACATACTGCCTACCTTGACTTGACAAAGGCATTTGACACAATGCCTCAGTGTATTATAGAAAAACTCACAAATTTAGACATAAATCCCTGTGTCATTCAATGGATATCCAAATGGCTCACAGATAGGACACATGAAGTTAGGGCGAGGAATCCACCTCCACCATGAGGCCTGCTACTAGCGGTGTCCCATAGGGCTCGGTAGTGGGGCCTCTCCTGTTTGGAGTACACTTCTCTGAAGTCAAGGCAAATGTAAGGAGCCTTTGGCTGACCAAATCTGATGATGACTGTAAGATAGATGCAATCACTGAATACCCCAAAGATGTAGATATCCTCCAGGAGCGTCTGACACAGACAAATAACTGGTGCCAGAACCATGGCCTAAAAATCAATGCAAAAAATACATAATTATACCCTTTGGGAAGATGACCACCCCTGCAAATTACAACATTGATAACACTCCCCTAAGAGTAGAGCAAGTGGTAAGGGATTTGGGAACTCCGGTTGAGAGTAACCTGAACTTTGATCACAATGTATCCATAGAAGTGAGAAAATTCTTCTATGTGGCACAAATTCTAAGTAATGGCATAGCATCCACATCTAAGGAGATCATAGTCCCACTATACTCGGCCCTCATTAGACCAATAATCCAGTACAGTGCACCCTTCAGCATGTACATGATCAAGTATTTACAACAGCTGGAGTGGTCACAGAGGTTCCTCACTAAAACAATACAGAGTGTAAATATGTCCTATGCAGACTGCCTCAAAGTCTTGTCCCTGTACTTGGTCTCCTAGAGATTACTGAGAGGAGATCTATACCTACCGTATAAGACATTCTCCAATCCAGCCCTCATGGATCTGCTACACAGTCACAAAACAAACAGCACTAGAATTACTTGATCTAAAAATCTAAACCTTGACTGTGACATAAACAAAACATGTTGGAAGGACAGGTATGTGTCTCAAAGATTACACCTTTTCTGGAACAGACTCCCCATTCAAGTGAAACAGAGCCTATTCAAATGTAGTTTGGACTAATGGATAGGAAATCACAAATTCACCCTTGGCTTGTCACTTATGGACTTTATGAAAAGAAGCAGTTTGTAGATGTCTCAAGGCATGGGCATATACCAAAGCCATTCTAGTCCATGGACACTGACAATTGGAAAAATGGAACATGAATGGCTAGGCTTAAAAAGTCTCTAGGGCAGTTAGCCTAGTAACCTCCTATGAAATCATGGACTGAAACAAAATGTCAAAAAATGTATTACTGTATACTTTGGGAAATCATCTACACCCAGGGAACTACCTCATTGACAATACACCCCTAAGAGTTGACTCAGTTGTTCAAGATTTGGGAATTTATGTGGACACTGACCTAACTATTGACCAATGTGTGTCTGTTTTAAAAAAGTCCTTCTATATTTCACAGTTTATAAACAAAGGGATTGTGCCTAGATCTAGGGATGTCATTGTTCCCCTTTACTCAGCCCTCATTATGCCAGTCATTGAATATAATGCCCCCTTTGCATGTATCTGTACAGACACATGCAAAAACTGGAACGCCCTCAGAGGTACCCTGTTAAAAGGATAAAAAGTTTAAACAACATGTCCTACATCGACCGACTCAAAGCACTGTCTTTATGCTTGGTATCCTACAGACTGCTAAGAGGTAACCTGTTTCTGGCATGCAAGGCATCCTCCGACCTATTACTGATGGATTTACTACATGTAAGCAAGTCAAATGGCATAGAAATATTCACTCTAGGGAGCTAAACTGCAACATCCACAGAATTATTTATAGGGACAGATATATCTTGCAGAGGATACCACTGCTATGCAATAGATTTCCCATCCACATAAAACAAAGTTCATCCCTGTCCATTTTCAAACACAACTTAGATCTATGGATCAGAAACAGAAAATTTACCCCAGGACTGCCCCCTTACTACTAATGGACAGAGGCAGCCCCTAAATGTTTTATTCCATGCATGTGTCCCCTCAAATTATCTGTGGTATGATCCGTTATTCTCATTATGGGTAATATATAATTATTGAACATGGGATGTGTAATACCAATTTATAACCAAATGGAATAAGTTATTTTGAGCACAAAAAGGGAAATTGGCTAGGCTTAAAATGGCCCACAAGGACCTATGATTAATGTTGTCTTCCTAACAGTTATTTACCTTTTCTGAATGTGATATTATAAACACTTTTAGGTACACCATTGTGCCCCTTGGCTCAGTCCTGTTAAAGGATCCTCTGGCTTCAGTACAAGAATCTGGTCAACTAAATTCAACCAAATATGCAATTAAATCAAGTGTAAATTTCCAGTTCATAAAGAAATAGTCTAATACGCAAACTACAAAACTGTTTTGGAGAAACTGCATGTCAAGATGCAGCACTTAATATGTTCAGAATATGCATGTGATTAATTACTAGAAGGATATGATATTTCCATCACAATTTATGTAAGCAATTGCAGTAAACACAACCACTGAACATAAGTACTGAAGTATTCTGAACATTAAATTTAGTTCTATAACAGAGGAGCGACATTTTGAGGACACTACAGTATCAGCACAAGCTAACCAAATAATTGCCTGTCTGCTGTAACACAGCAATACCATGACAAATTTCTTAAGGATACCTATTAAATATAATGAAATCAGAGTAAACCTTTCTGTGAATTATGCCTATATTCCTTATATTTATCAGCTGTATGTGTCACTTATTTGTGACTGTTACCCTCCAATATTGTTACATTGATGCTATAGCCTGCTTCTACAGTGCCAGAAGGGTGACCTTGTGATGTGGGCAGGGTTTTTATTTGCTGGGTTTTCCTACTGACCACCAGTGAATATGTGTTTTGTGAGATTCATAAATCTATTTAACAGTAGTAGGCATGAGGATACCTGATGAGGAAGAAATACCCCTTACAGCTGCAGTACTATTCACAAATTGAGTATATGATACAGTATTTGTGAATAAGTGCAAAGATAGCATGAGACACATCAATACATCCTAATTGGCATCCTGATACCACAAAGTGGGATTATGTACCTTGAGTTCCAAGATGCACCATTCATCATTCCAGACTTTATTTTGGACACGTTTCTTCAAATTCACATTATGTTTGCTTATTAATTGCAGTTGTGAAACTTGCTATTCCTTCCATGCCTTCTCATCTGTATGACTGTCTCTTGGCACAATGACTTTAGAGTTCCACTATGATTACCAACCACTTGATCCCCTGTTAGTCATTGAAAATCTAATGGCCCAGATCCAGTAATGCCTTCTCCTCCACATGTACCAGCACTCTTTAATTACCTAATATTGATGGTTATTTGGGATAGCCTTATGATCAGTCTTAAGTACATAACATCAGTATCTCAGGTAGAAACATTCTTAATATCCAGCTCTCAGCTATGCAGGATTGTAAATATCTTATTGATCTAGAATATACCAACATAAACCAGCTAACATCAGTAAATCTCTCTTGTTATCCATGACACCCTACAGTCACTAGTAAATGGAACATTCCACCAGGCACTTCCAAAACGCTTTTCCTCAATACTGAGATTGCATGTGCATGATGAATCCTGCACATAGTCAGTCAGTACTCAAAAGGCTAAATACGCTTGAATGAAGAGTGTTATATCAGTAACCAATAGATGACAATTATGAGAAATGTTTTAAATGGTACTCATGCCACTTTCCATGAATAACCACTGAATCACCAGGTACTTTATACTGCTACACAACAAGGAGAGGAAAACTGGTGGGAATTAGACTGCCAGTACACACTAGACATTTGTTAATCACATACTAAGAAAGTAAATAGCACAATCTGAATGAACAACCAAACTCAGACATGTTGATAACTGAGCAACAAAGAAGGAGGTATCAGTGTACAATCATTGCTGGTCTCAAAGACAGAGTACATTTTATGGGGATGATGCTGGAGAATGGTTAAGGCATAGGGGGAAGTGTGGCATGTAGAAATGCGAAATGTGTAACTACTGTAAATACATGAGTACAGGACAAGACATTGAAGTTAAAAATATTAGTTTTAAAATCAAATTGAAGTAACCTTGTCAGTCCAAGTTTGTGGTTTATGTAGCTCAGTGTCAATGCTGTGCAGCGTTTTACATAGGTAAAACGGATAGAAAGTTAAAAGAACGAGTATACGAACATCTATATAAAATAAAGACCCTTAACAGAGAAAATGCACTGGCTAAACACATTATTTCCTATCCACAACATTCATTTTTGTTCAAAGCAATTGATTAAGTTGTTGATGATAGTCGGGGGGGGGCCCGCTTACACTTTTACTTGAGCAACTTGAGTTAAGTTGGCAAATACGCACTGGGGCAATGTTTTACCCGGGTTTGAATGAGACAATATCTTTAAACAGTATACTGAAGTTGAAAAAGCTTAAAAGTTAATGTGTGTATGCATTTTTATAAAATGCGTTCATATTTGTGATATCTGACTTCATTTGACTCAGATATGTAAGTTTCTGACTTAGTTAACTAAGTAATATTATATTTTGAGAGTCAACACAATAATTTGAGATATAGTATTTTTAGTATATGTATGTTTGTATATATATATATTTCTATTACCATTACAGGTAAAAATTCTGAAGGAAGGGAAGGGAAGGGTTGAGATGTTCAAAAATATTGTCAGTCATATTTGTTTTTAAAAAATGTTTTAAGTAGCAATAATGTGGATGTGTCTTTAAGACACACGATTTTAATTAGAAGTGTTATGTGACAAAAAGGATGTGTATATATTGCTTGTGTTGAAGTTTGTTCAGTTTCTGATGAAGTCTTGCCACATGTGCAAGATGAAAAGCGCTTCATTAAACTGAAAGAGAATTAAGCTGAGAGAGAATTTGCTTTGGTGTTTCCAAGCTGTCTTTTTGTTTTTCGCTAGTTTGTCTTACTTTGGTTTCTGTCTGTTGGACCATGTCCAACTGTTTGCACCTCAATGGAATATTCATGGGGATTAGAAGGCACCTGTATGCATACATTTTTTGCATACCTATACTTTGTACAAGGTATGCAGTGTAAGGTGCTCCCATTGATTAGACAGAAAACTGAAGGTTTTACAAACATTCCTCTAAAACAGTGTCTCAGTCATTTAACCAGGCCATTCAAACATAAAAATCCAAATGACAAAAACATATCTCATGATCTTGGATAAAAATGTCTGTTACAAAATGCACAAACACACACAGAAAAAAATGCAATGATTCATGCAACAGCATACGACAGCACTCCTCGGTGGGCCTGCAGAAGAGAAGTATGAATGCTTCCTGCACATTTTCTGTTTGATAATACTTCACTCTATCCCAGGCAATGAAACATTTTTAATACCAACTTTTTGTGTATTTATACTTATTTTTCAACCCCTTTGTAGCGTAGCTTTGTTTTGAGGTATTTTTCTCTTATAAGGAAACTGCATGAGCTGTTTCAACAAAAAAAAAAATGTGTTACTAATTATTTAATTATGCAATTTGTTTATATTGAACTTGACAGGCAGCAGTTATTTTTGGTGAAATGAGTAAAAAACAATTGCTTTGACGGAAAAGTGTTTAAAAATTAACTGATTAATATTACAATAAAATGCTTTGGTGTTCTCCAACATTTTCTTCCTCATATTTTGATTTCACAAAGGTCTTTAATTGCCTAATGGCACAGTGTTACAATTTGTAGGAGTTATAGTTTCATTTCTGAATCCAGTATATTGAGAGAATGCATACATGTCCATGTTTATTTCTCTCTCTCTCTCTCTCTATATATATATATATATATATATATATATATATATATATATATATATATAAATGGGTGTACTTCATTTGATCGAAAGACCATTTGACCTACACCCATTTGATAGAAAGTTAATTTGATTGAAAACCAGTATTCAAGGCATAAAACTGGGATTTGTCCCCCTCCCCAATGTTGTGCGACCATGGAGTTGGTATATATATATATATATATATATATATATATATATATATATATATATATATATATATATATATATATATAGTGGGGGGTATGGGGGTTGAAGCCCCCCACCTATTTTCATTTAAAATCTGTACTTTTTGTTTTATTTTCTTCTTTTAAAGGAAACTGGATGGGAGGCTTTGCCCCCCTAACTATATATACCAACTCTAGGGTCGTACTATATTGGGGAGGGGGACAAATCCCTGTTATTTGCCTTGAATACTGGTTTTCAATCAAATGAACTTTCTATCAAATGGGTTTAGGTCAAATGGTCTTTTGATCAAATGAAGTAGACCCATATACATATATATATATATATATATATATATATATATATATATATATATATAAATATGTCATTGTATATCTGTATATATAGATAGATATATGATATGTAGAGAGAGTGGGGTATTTATGTATTTATATACATATAACCATATTTTGTTTGTGTCTTTCAGCTTTATCCGGTTAGGGGTCGCCACAGCGGAACTCCAGTCCGCTAATGATTGGTAGTGGATTTTTACATACCAGGTTACCAGCCCTGACGCACAACCTTCAACGAAGGCAAACTAACCATATTAAATATATATATTACATTTTTGCATTACTACACATATTAGATCACATATCCAAACATGAATGCATACATACTGTATTTAGGCTATTAAAAGAATATTCCATTTTAATTTTCTTCAGTTTCATTTAGACTGCATGACACCATGAATGTTAAAGCAATATAGAAGGCCAAGGAACAAAATTGTCAAATAGTTCTGTGAAGTCTGTGGCCTATTTGTTATACATCACTCAGTCACGTAGTGAATTCTTTTTTTCCTTTTTTGTACTTCAATTTTCAGTGCTTGAGCAGTGTTTTAAAATGAATGGGTGATTGAAAATATATAATGCTGGCACGTTATACATTAGCACATATCATAAAGAAGTTGTGGAGCCTGCAACAAACAAAGATTGAGCTTGTTGTATTCAGACAGCAACTGAAAGAGGGTGATTATTCAGTGCAGCACTGGAAGTTTTCTGGGATGAAAGGAAATAAATGACTCCATTAATGGTTAAGTAATCTAGTAGTGAAACAGTTTAGAGAACTGCATAAAATAAAACATCTTGATTTCACAAGTTTCCATTATTACATATTGCTTGTATAGTGAAGTAGAAAATATACAGATAGGAATACCTAAGTCTAAAAAAATTAATTAAGTTGTTAAATTGTAACCACTGTGCAAGTGAATGGATGACTTCTAAGTGAGCTGCATTACCTGTATATAGTGCCGACTCTCCCAAAAAATCTCAATGAATTATACACATAGTTAATGACTGGGACCTAAACAATGCAGATATTTTAATATTATTGCTCCATTTGGAATGACCTTTCAGATATTCACTTAAAAGCATTGTTTTAGAATTAGGTATTCCTATCTGTATTTTTTCTACTTCACTATACAAGCAATATGTAATAATGGAAACTTGAGAAATCAAGATGTTTTATTTTATGTAGTTCTCTAAACTGTTTCACTACTAGATTAGTTAACCATTAGCAGAGTAATTTATTTCCTTTTCATCCCAGAAAACTTCCAGTGCTGCTATGATTAATCACCCTCTTTCAGTTGATGTCTGAATACAAGCTCAGTCTTTGTTTGTTTAATCGATGACATGATGGACAGACCACGATGCTTTGCCAGAGAGACCTGCACCTGTTGCCCCTGGGATTCCAGATACTGGCTAAAGCTCTTGCCACCACTATAGTGCCTTTTTTAGGCAAGGTTCAAATGACAAATTCACCACCATAACAGGTAAAAGTAAGCAAAATCTGAGGGTAATGCTACTCAATGCTAGAAATCTAAACCTCAAAATGCACGCACTTGAGGCACTCCTTAAAATGGAGAACATCGACATTTGTGCAGTGACAGAGACCTGGTTCAAGGCTCTAGAGAGCACCCCTGCATTACCAGGCTATAATTCATACCGCACCTTTCAGCCACCTAACCTAGACCGAAACACAAAAGGCGGAGGCATGTCCATATTCATTAAGGATATCCACACCTCCAGGCTAGTTGCTCAGCATAATGCAGCCAAGATTATCCAAGTGCAACTAACTCTGGGCAAGACTGCAATCCAAAGTGTAGCTTGCTACAGATCCCCCATCATGCCCCAGGATTCCCACTCCTCATTTCTTGATGAACTGGAAAATATTAGGGTATAATCCAACACACTAATAATGGGTGATTTCAACTACCCCACCATTAACTTGGAAAACTACTCATGTACCAACTCTTTCGCTCAACGTTTTCTGGAATTCATAAATTCCAGTGCCTTGGATCAACTTATCCACACCCCCACCAGGGGCAGCAATATCCTAGACCTGGTCATTACCAACATGGGCAACAGGTGCTCCACAGCAGAGGTCAATTCCTTGTTGGTCAGATCCGACCACAAGCTAATCATGCTAGACATCCACATCCCCACACCCCCCATTAAGGAAACCACCATAAAAAATTTCTCCAAAGTCAGCTTCACGCTTCTTAAGACAGAAGCGGCAAACTTCACAACACCCATGCAGACAGACAATAGAGGTACGACTGTTGAATCCTACACAAATGGACTTTATAAGCACTTACACGAGTGCATGAATCATGCTAACCCTAACAGAACCAAGATGCTATCCTCCAAAAAAAAGGAAGCCAATCTGGTGGTCTCCTGCCATAAACAAACTCTACAACAGAAGAAAGAAACTGTTGCAAAAAGAGTAAAATCCCATGATTGGAGGAACTCCCTGATCAGCCTCAGTAAGAAAAGCTAGCTACGAAAACAAAATCACCACTGATTCTAAAGACAACCACAAAGCATTCTATAGCTATGTCAAGAATCTCAATGACAACACTCAGATCTGCTCTGAGTTACAGCACAATGGCACTAAATATACAGAACCAACTGATATTGCCAACATCCTGGCAGATAGGTTCGGTGCTAACTTTACCCCCCTCTCACCCCTAAAAGGCCCATCTCTATACCAGAAGAATGCAAAGTTCATGTAATCATTGCTGCACAGGTAAAAACCACACTCTCCAAAGCCAAGAACACAGCATCCATGGGACCTGACAACATCCCAGGCTGCGTTCTACATGAACTACAGAACGAACTGGCAGCCCACCTAAGTACCATGTTCAACCATAGCCTCACCTCAGGCTTTGTGCCCACTGAATGGCACACAGTGATGGTTATCTCACTCCACAAAGGGGGAGCCACCAAGGACCCCAGGAACTACTGCCCCATTAGTCTGATGAGCCTGGCCTGCAAGGCCATGGAATGTATCATCATGGAACTTATAAACAAAGACACTGGTAATCTCCAAACTCTGGAACCCACCCAGTTGGGTTTGTAAAAGGCAGATCATGTCTCATAAACATGGTTGACTTCTTTGAAGCAGTCACCAAAGCCGTAGACGAGGGTAAGGTGGTTCACACAGCCTATCTAGATCTTGCCAAGGCTTTTGACACCATCCCCCACTCTGGAATTATAGATAAACTCACTAAACTAGGTATAAATCCCTATGTCACAAGATGGGTTGCCAACTGTCTCTCTGACAGAACCCACACTGTGAACGTAGCAGACTCCAAATCCAACTTCAGGCCAATGACAAGTGGAGTACCACAGGGTTTAATCCTTGGTCCTCTCCTGTTTGGTATCTACTTCTCTGAAGTACAGGCTAACACAGAAGGTCTTTGGCTAATGAAGTTTGCAGATGACTGCAAACTAGGAACCATAATCGAAACTCCTAACGATGTGGACATCCTACAAAAGGGCCTCACTGAGACAGATGCCTGGTGTCAAAGCCATGGCCTCAAGCTCAATGCCAAAAAGTGCATTGTTCATCCCCTTTGGTAAAAACTCTGTACCCATGAACTACCACACAGGCGGTAGTCTACTTCACACCGAAAGTATGATAAGAGACCTTGGGACACAGGTGGACAGTAGTCTCTCCTTTGATAATCACATTGCCACAGTAGTCAGGAAATCCTTCTACGTGGCACACCTCATCACAAAAAGTTTCTCATCCAGGAAAAAAGAGGTCATTGTTCCCATCTACTCATCACTCATTAGACCCATTATAGAGTACAACGCCCCTTTTGGTATGTACCTCACAAGACATCTACAACAATTGGAAAAGCCGCAGAAATACCTCACAAAGAGCATTACCAGCCTCAAACAGATGCCCTACGCAGACCGTCTCAAAAAACTCCAGCTTTACTCCATTGCATATCGCCTACTCAGAGGCGATATCTGCCTAACATACAAAGCTATGTCAAACCCAGAGCTGTTGAAGATGCTCCACTTAAAGAAATCCCAATCCCTCCGAGCTACATGCTCTAGGGCCTAAACCTTGTCACCATAATAAACAGAACATGCCAGAGGGATAGATTCCTGTCCCAGAGACTCCCCATACTCTGGAACAAACTACCTATCTATATCAAAGAAAGCTCCTCACTAGCACTCTTCAAGAAAATCTTGATGATTGGATGGGAAATAGGAAATTCACCCCGGGGATCACTTCTGTGGCTCTGCTCGACAGGGGCACAGGAAAATAATTTTCTTGGGTGGCGAACGTCGAGATACCTTTTTGGCTAGGCTTATATAGGCCCTAGGACCAATAGCCTAGTACCTTCCTATGAACCTATAATAGATAATATTCTTAAAAGAATTTAATACCTAGCTGGATAACAATTTGTTAATGCAGCAACTGCATTTCACTGGGTATTATTTTTAAAGAATAGGTATATTACAATTTTGTGTTAATTCTTAGACATAACACTGGACATTCCTATGAGATATATCCTTAACAGAACAGAGAACATTAAAGTGCATTCATTATGGCTGACAAGCTAACACACATAAAGCAATTAGCTAGTAATGGGTATGTTACACATAACAACAATAGAATGTTACATTACTGTAGGTCTAGCGATGTAAAGAAGACAAACAAGCAATAGACAATGAAGATGAATGTACATTGACTAGGTATATTACAATAAACAATGGTAATTGTGATGGCCAGCTACGTTCTGCAGAAAATATCTGTTTTGAAGCAACAGCTAAAATTCCAGTTGTAAAGCAGTTTCTGTCTGATTCTAATGCAGTTCTTAAGGAAATAAGGTAGGCAGGCAAGGGATGACTAACAATGTTTATTCTTCCATGGTTTCATTTTTGTTTTATGTATGACAAGTAAGCTATAGTGGGTGGAAGTTAAGAGATTAACAACTCACAAGAATAAAATAAGTACAAATGGAAGCTGTTAATATTAACATGTTATTATAGCAGGAACCCAAGGGAACTCCCATGTAATGCTGGAAAAGCTGATGTCTAATCAAGATAAAAGGGTAACTATTTGTAGTAATTTATGTTTGTAACCCAGATCTGATAAAGATGAAAAGATAGAACCATCACATAAAAAAGCAGAATGAGTAGGACATGTAATATCTGAGTGGAAGTGAGCTATTCTGCATAACTGGCGTAATCTTTCAGATACTGGTTTATACATGGGCTGAAATTCATTGTCAGGCTGTGCAGATGTTCAGGTTACCCTGCACAAAGTTAGCTGTGCTTCTCCAATTTAATGTGATTCATGGACAAGCACAAAATGTGTGGCCATGGAACACATTAAAATAAGATTTGAATGGCCATGAATATACAGACAACTGCTCAGCTGATCCCCCTACCACCCTGCACCAGTATTATCAGTATAATACACAGATGCACACTCCTTCCCCACACCCAGATGTACTCAGACCGAAGGACATACAGAATGATATAGACAGTCACATACATACACACATACAAAGAAAAACACTTAATATACCCACAGACAGATGTGCTCACAACTAGTTCTAGCACATTCTATATCATGATTTTCTCATATATATCAGCTACAGATCACTCTGGGCAGCAGGCCTCAAGCACGCACAAACACATACATTCATGTATATCCTCCCAATAGGCCCTCACCCATGTACATTCTCACTATCCACTTACACACTACCCCAGTAGCCCCATCACCCCCCAAATACACACACACTATACTGTACTACCTATCTAGGTCTGTGATTTGAGCAGAGAAAAGCGGGTCTGCTTTGTCCTACTCTGTTGCTTCCCACTGAAATCCATGGGTGAACATGGCTAAGTTGCTATGTATACTTGCTCTTAATGTGCATTGCTCTTCATGAATATCGTTTAGTCCACGAATCCGTATACTAGGCAAAATCCCTTACAGAACAGTATAATGAGATATGTAATGGTCTCACTTAAATAGGGCATATCCCTGGACTATCGCATGCAGCTCTGAAATCCTGTGTTGCTGAGGAGCACAAGACTGCTGTACTGAGCAGTGATAGGTTTATGAATCAGGGTCCCAATATATATTAATCAAAGACAATTGCACAGTTTTGCATGGTACACAAGCTATTTAGGAATTCCAGCCCTGCTGTGGCACATAGGATAGATATGCATAATGTTAACTAATACATACAAAATAATATGCCATTGCTTTAAGAAACTTAAGAAGAAATGTATGACTTAAGTTATGGATCATTATAGAAGTGGAAGGTTACAAAATAGTGCTTGCAACATCCACAGTGTGAAGTAACAAAACTTTAGTCAAAATTATAGTTTTTCCTTGTGACATAATTATAAAACAGCTAGAGAAGGTTATCGTAGTAGTTCAGATCCAAATGCTATATTTTATTTAAATTAACTAACTATGCAATATCTTATTTGTTCCTTTCTATCTGTGCGTGAATGCAGTGTGCATATATATGAAAAGTAATCTAATTCAAGCAGTAACATGGTAAAAATAAATGGCAGAGCTAATATCTAAACCAAAATGTCTGTTAAATATTGACCCATTCCACTTTCAAAAATGTGGCAAGGTTAACAGAAAACTAATAACTCAAGCTTTAATCTTTCCACACTACCTTGCAGCAACAAAGATTAATTATTATTTTATAATGAGCACAGTGTACATTTTAACAGTGAGACACAAATGCTTTAGTTAGAAACAGAATCATAAAATGTACTGTAATCGTGATAAAGCAGATATGTTTGTTTTTGTTTGATTTTAATTGGATGAAAGGGCTGGTCAAAAGGCCCATTTCAGTCATGATCTGGGCCAAAAGGCATTCATTCAACAGGGGATAGAACAGAGAAGCAAATAATGGATTTTGTATACAACTTCCATTTGATATAACTTTACTCATCTTGAAAAAAAGTAGGTAAAGAAACTGGGAGGGGGGTAGAATCACAGGAATGTTACTGATTTGGCTAACTTTAAGATTAAGATGGTACATACAACTAGGTGTCAGAGTTCACTTGCAACAATGACCGCTGTTTTTTTTTTTTTTATTGAGTTTCAAACTCTGTGTTAAATGTTACAGATTTAGGCTTGTTATTGTTTTACTTTAACTTCCTACAAAAAGGGCGCATGCTATGTCAATTTTCAGCATCGTCCATGGTGATGACCCAAGCATGACAATGATTGTGTATGGTAGAATTCCAAGATACACTTTCGTATTTACCAGGTATGGGTGTTTCCTACTTGGAAGGTATAGTGTATGAGAATCTAGTTAGTAGCATAGAATGAGAGCAGATCAAGGCCTTCCAGTAACAGATGTCAGTGGTTATTTTCATGGGGGGTTTAATTGCAGATCAAGGCCTTCCAGTAACAGATGTCAGGGGTTATTTTCATGGGGGTTTAATTTGCAGAACATATCATCATACTTGATGGGAGATATTAGCAGGAAACCACAAACTGGCTGGCCTAAGTATGATCATTTTTGTTTTAGTTTAATTTATTTCTTTGTTGACTAATTATGGTGAATCTTTTTAGCCATGACCCACTATGTATTTCTGGGCTGAGCCTGCAATTGGTTATTCTATGATCAATGCCCTACACCTGTTAACAAAACGTACATTTTTGAACCTGCTAGCCAATATATTTAGCTCTAACTTTCCTCTGTCTCCCCTCTGCCAGCCCCTCAAGATATACTGAAACTGGCTTACCTCCAGCTATCACACAAGGCCAAGTCCTAAAATTGCTATCAAAAGCTAAAACACTGCATTGATGGGTCCTGACAATATCCCTGGATGCATCTTAAAAAGCATGGAGCACAATTTAGGCACACCGCTAACAACACTGTTCAGTCTCACCCTCCAAATAGGCTTTGTACAAAGTGGATGGAGAGCAGCTACAGTCAATCATTCCCCTGCATAATGGAAGACCTTCCACAGACCCAAGCAATTACAGACCCATAAATCTGACTAGGCTTATATGCAAAGCAATGGAAGACTTATCATGGAACTAATCAATCAAGACATAGGGAACCTCCAAACACTGGACATGTCTCAATTTAGATTTGTCAAGGGCAGGTCATGATTACTCAACCAGGTTGTTTTTTTTTTTTTTTTTAAGTCACCAAAGCACAGGATGAATGCAAAACAGTAAACACAACATACCTTGACCTGGCCAAAGCTTATGACATAATTCCCCACTCAGGCTTTGTAGAAAAGCTAAATAACTGGGACTAAACCCCTCTGTCACCTGCTGGATTGTGAACTGGATGACATATAGGATGCAGAAAATCAAAATAGGGGAAAGTTATCTCCAGTAAGAGACCAGTCACCAGTGGAGTCCTCCAGTGTCTGACACTGGGACATCTCCTGTTTATATCTACTTCTCTGAGGTAAAAGCCAATACCAAAGTGCTCTGGCTGACTAAGTTTGCAGATGACTCCCAGCTAGGAGCTGTCATTGAATCCCAAAATGACTTAGCCATCCTGCAGAAAGGTTTGCCTCAAATAAATAATCAGTGCCAAAATCATGGACTCAAACTAAATGCAAAAAAATGCATTATTGTATCATTTGTGAAGACATTGAAGTCATCTACCCCAGAGAACTACCAGACTGACAATACACCCATAAGAGTTGACCCAGATGTTCATGATCTGGGAACTTATGAGGACAGTGACCTAACTTTTGACAAACGTGTGTCCATTGTTGTAAGAAAGTCCTTCCATATTGCACAGCTTATAAACAAAGGGATTGTTTCTAGAGCCAGGGACATCACTGTCCCCCTTTACTCAGCCATAATTAAACCATCACTGAATATAATGCTTCCTTTGACATGTATCTGTCCAGACACCTACAACAACTAGAATGCCCACAGAAATAACTTACTAAAAGGATACAACATCTAAACAACATGTTCTACATGAACCGACTCAAAGCCCTGTCATTATACTCTATCTTAAGGACCACTAAGAGGTGACTTGTGTCTGGCATACAAGGCATTCTCCAACCCAATACTGATGGATTTCTTACACATCAGCAAGTCAAATGGCATCAAATATACTCTATCTAGTGATATAAACCTCTTCTGCAACATCAGCAGAGGTTGCCACTGGTCTGGAACAGATTCCCCGTCTACATAAAAAAAGATCATCACTATCCAGATTCAAGCACAACTTAGATCTGTTGATGAGAAACAGAACATGTATCCCTGGACTGCCCCCTGTATGACTACTAATGGATAGAAGCAACTCCTAAATGTTTTATTCCATGTATGAGTCCCCTCTATGGTATGATCCTGATTATTCTCATTAGAGGTAATATATAATTATCAGCCATGGGATGGGTAAGGCCAATCTCTAAACAAACAACATAGGTTAATGTAAGCACAAAAAGGGATACTGGTCAGGCTTAAAATGGTCCACAAGGGCAGTTAGCCTAGTACTTACCTATGAACTTATGAACCTATAACTAAATATCTGGGCAGTTTTGACTAGTTTAACCTGCATATTTTGGGAAGGAAACTGGATTACCAGGAGAAAGCCCACACAGACACGGGAAGACCATGCAAAATCCACACATACATTGAGAGGGGATTTTAACCACTGAGCTGAAGTCCTTATCATCATCAACCCTTTTTTTTCCTATTTTCTACATGATGTTGTGGTGTCATGTCAACTGTCACCATCTTTCTCTATTTCAATGCCACTCTGCTACCTTCTTTGACATCGATACCTGACTGTCACAAGTCTTCTCTCATACAGTCCACCGCCTCTTTGCTGGATGTCCTCATTTCCACTTCATCCAATTGTCTTCTGCTTTTCTACACATGTGCCGAACCACCATAATCTGTTCTGTTTGACCTTATCTGAAATTGGGGCTACTTTGGCTTCTGCTGTTATGTCCTCATTTCTTTGTCTGTCCCACAGCATATATCCCACCACAAATTCCACAATGTCCAGTTCTCTGACAAGTGGTATAACTGGAAAGTTAGTGACTAGCTGGGTTAAGGCACACCTCTTCTGCCTGAGAAATTTACAAAGCAGGGGTCTAAGCCTTTCCCAGTGCTCGTCACCTCAGGAAGGAGGTGGTACATGAACCTGTGTCAAGTTCACATACAGTAATTAATCCCCTTTCCCATGCTGGGGGGGGGGTTGTTGTGCCTGTGTTTACTTATATATGTAGGATGGGAGCACAGCCATAAATCATCTCCATGGCTTGGAAATGTACACAGTTTTTCAGAATGTCCAGACTTTAACCTCATATTTTTGTTCTTTTCCTCATAGTTGTGTTCCTCGTGCAAATCATTAAGGATTGATGTCAAAACATGATTATGACTTCATAACCTTCAGAAAATGCATGCAAAAGCAAATCCTGTTATTTTATCAACTTTTTAAGCTTATAAGAGAAATATTTAAACTCCTCCCCTACTTGTTTGGCTTTCCCCCCATTATGTTTGGCTTTGCCTGGAATGCTTGAATTACTCTTATTTGAGAGGTATGCAGGAAGAAAATGGGGTTAGAGGGAGCCAAACCCCATACAGCAGAATGTTACCAATTAATAATACCTAGCATTAACCCTCTACACTAACTGACCGGCATGAACAAAACTTCTCTCACTGACAATGGCATTTGAATAGGCATGCAAATTATACAGACAGTGATAAACAAAACAACATTCATGTCCAGGTTGCCGTGCATCTGGAACTAGGTCTGGAAATGTAACCTGATATTGTAATGTAGTAGGACTAGGTTTAGCAACAGGGACAGTCACTGGGGAGTGTTCTCCTTTAGGACTTTTTCGGGGATATTCTCAGAAACAGGGATATCAACTGGAATGTCCTCTGGTACTAGAAAATTGGATAAGTCACTCTGAGAATTAGAGTCTTTATTACAGGTAAGATTCTGTAACACTGGCTTGGACAC
This sequence comes from Protopterus annectens, assembly GCF_019279795.1. Classification (NCBI taxonomy): domain Eukaryota; kingdom Metazoa; phylum Chordata; order Ceratodontiformes; family Protopteridae; genus Protopterus; species Protopterus annectens. The sequence continues at coordinate 803,363,392 of NC_056737.1, read as the reverse complement.
TGGTAATAAATGCTTCTGATTCCACTGAAATTCCATTCCCTGTGATTCCACAATGTACGATCTCAGCTCTGACACAAACTTTTCACAAATCCAATCTGATCAAAACCTTTTGTTGTGTGCATCCTCACTGTCTCCCATTTTTTTAATGGATTGAGCAGTTTGCTGATCTTATCATAGTAGGACTTCTGGGACAAACATTTTTTCAAGAGTCAAGCTTTCAAAGCTTTGTTGTTTTAAGCACATGGAACAAACAAATTGCTACTGACTGATAATGTGGTATTGGTTTGAGTCGACATAAATCTCTGGGCAGGAGAACCAAGATGATTATCATGAGGAATGTTTCTGAGATTTAGGAGATTTAGCAAAACATGTCTTGTTTCAATTTCTCTAATAGCTGTTTTGCAATTTGAAATGCACGTTCAGCCAAGCTGTTTGACTACAGGTATTCAGGGCTACTCGTAATATGAACAAAGTCCCATGTTGTAGCAAATCTTTTGAACTGCTGACTTGTAAACTGTGCACCATTGTCCAAAATGACTCTGTGCAGACTACCATGGACAGAAAAATGTCTCTTCATCTTAGTAATAACACTGTTGGATGTGAGATTAGGAAGTAGGTCAATCTCAAATCAATTTGAATAAGAGTCTACTAACACCAAGTAATGCTGACCATTCCACTCGAAAATATCAGTGGCTACTGTCGACCAAGGTAGTTCAGAAATCTGGCTTAACTGAAGTCGCTCTTTTTGTTGATGCGGTTTAATACTATTAGACATAGAACAAGATGACAGCTCTTTCTCAATGCCTTTTGACATAGAAGACCAAAATACTAGACCTATCACCCTTCTTTTGGTAGAATCAGTTACTGGGTGGCCAAGATGCAAGATCTTAATATACTCTTCTTGTGAAGATTTTGGAACAATTTCTTTTGGTCCTTTCATGATGATACCATCTTCCATCAAAATCTCATCTCTGTAAGGAAAATATTTCTGAACATCTACTGGTAAACAGGATTGCTTTGACAGCCATCCTTGACTGATAAAGTGGTTCAGCTTTTGGAGGATTGGATCTGAAGCTGTGTGAGTTCTAAGCTTATCAAGACATATGAAAGAAAATTTTCTCACTTCCATAATTTCAAAAACAGGTTTCCTATTTTCAAGCTGTTCGGGGTTTTCTCTCGGTGATCTGGATAAAGTATCAGCAAGAAAAGAAGTTTGCCTTTTGTGTAAACAAGATTGAAGTTGTACTTTTGCAATTTGAGAATCATGCATTGCAATCTAGCAGGAGCTGTGTGCATTGGCTTTTTTAAAATAGTGACTATAGATTGGTGGTCAGTCTCAATTTGAACAGGTTGAATGCCAGCAATTACAAAAAACTAACAAGAAGTATTACAATATTAATAACGAAGAGGCAGTCCTACTTAGAAAAAATCACTCCATATGGATTAAGAAGCCTGATAAAGAGGGTGGGATGGTGATGGTCAACAAAGTAGATTATGAACAGGATATGTTAGCTCTCCTATACGATACTGAGAGGTACGAAATACTTTCTTTGAATCAGGTTTCAATAGCACAAAGGAAGGTAAAATTTTTATTGGAAGACTCCCTATACCAAGGGGTTATTAATGAAGAGACCTACAGATACCTCCTGAATGACCATCCCACTATACCAACGGTGTTTGGTATACCAAAAACCCAAAAAATGTATATAAACCCCCTTACATGGTGATAGTAGCAGCTAAGAATAGTATTACCCAAAAGACTCATGAGACTTTCTCACTAAAATTAAACAAGTGTTTTACAATGACGAAGTATGTTTTTCGACAATAGATGTTGCTGATCTTTTTTCATCTATCCCTCATGACGAAGGGTTGGAATTGTTTAGGGATGCTATATTAGAACTAACTACCCTTAAATCATGTTTGTCCAACTTCATTGTAGAACCTATGGAGATCATATTGAAAAACAACTATATGGTCTTTGGGGATGAATTTTTTAGACAAGTGAAAGGGGTAGCCATGGGCGGCAGTTGCGCCCCCACCTAAGCCAACCTCATCATGTATGCATGGGAGAAGAAATACATTTTTTCCAAGAGGTACGACCATTTATGGTTTGTATACTTTTGGACGGCCAAGGTAGTATGTATATATATATATATATATATATATATATATATATATATGTGTGTGTGTGTGTGTATGTATATAGACACACACACACACACACACACACACACACACACACACACACACACACACACACACACACACACACACACACACACACACATATAAACACACTCTGTTTTTATGTTTTTTTTTAACAAGATACAGAGACCAGCACTGGCAGAGCTTTTATTAAAATATAGAACAGAAGTTGCCATTAAGAAAGAAATAATTAATAGAGCATATAAGAATCAATCAGAGGAGGTTAGGAAGGATTGGGAAGATAAATTAGATGAGCAATTCACAAAGAAACAATGGGAGATATATGCATGTCTCCCAGATATGCAACAAGCCTGGACGTGTTTTTATCACCCAAGCAGACTTCAAAGAATTTTTCCTCGGATAGACAGCAAATGTTGGAGGTGTGATGGGGAAGAAACATGTAGCTGGGAACATATTTTCTGGGAGTGTAATGAGTTGGCAGACTTTAAATATCCCCTGCAGAATGCGTTGATGCTGTGTGAGCAAATTGGAGTAACTAGTGACATCATTTTTTGAGCTATAATACAGAATTGAAATTGCTTAAACATGGTAAAGCCTTACTGAGTCTAATTATGATGGTTGCCAAAAAAGCAGTTACTAGAAAATGTAAATCAAAGTCTAAACCAACTTTACTAGAAGTAGCGAAGATAATAACAGAGATAAATCAACTGGAACTGGGACTTTTGAAAAGGGCAGGAGCAAATTATACAGGAAAAAATGAAAGTGTGAGATCAATACATGCTAATTTGCCCTAGTTAAAATTTGCCATTTAATGAAGAGTTCTTTTGACAAATTGGGATTCTACAAATGTCTATTTGCTGAATAGCCGTTTCTATAAAGTGATATAGACCCAAAACTGGAATGATGCAGTGTAATGGTTTGTTCTATAACAAGTATTTAATACTGGAGATTTGGGAAGTATGCTCTGCAATATCACAAACCTATATTAATTGGCTCAGCATGGTAAAAAATGCACACTAAAAATAGTATGTATCTACTACTGACCTTTAACTTTATTGAATTTAAGGAACCGGCTGGAAAAGCAGTTAGAACAAATGGCTTTCCTTTCCTATCTTGATGAAGAAAGGGTTTTTCCAGTAGAGCTCCGGTCCAGTCCATGGTAGAAACCAGGGGCTTCCACCCTACTGTAAATATGGAGGAATGCACCAACAGTTCATCTGTAGGCATAGATTTAAACTGGTGTCATTGCAGTAGATCAAAGGGTAAGGCAAAAAGAAAAAATCTGAAATGGGATTCAATTTCTCATATCTGGAGATCTTACCTTTTGGCTATGAGTTCTAGTCTGTCACTGACACTGTGCTTAATCCAGTTAGACTTACACATGTGTAATACCTTGAATATGGTGTAGAGGAGGCATTCATAATATCTTTTAATGTGATGTTGTTCTGGTG